>NC_084796.1:132769468-133072498 GCF_963169125.1 Humulus lupulus
GGGGTTTTCTTGCTGGGCTTCGGCTCACGGGTGCTCTATGGTGCAGGTAAGGGCAAGGGAAAAGTCGACCAACCATAAGTACGGAGAGCGTGAAGCGGTGTGTACATGTTTGCCCTGCCTGGCTGCCACGACCAAGGGTGTTTTAGGGAGACGCTTGTATTTAACCTAATTTTGTTGGTTAGTCGACTTTAATTATATTTTTGAGTTGTAAATATTTCTAAAACAATATTTTGGGACCCCTAATGTGAAACACTTTATAACTTTCAATGAATGGGTGTATTTTCAAATTACATGACTTTTATTACCGTTTAGCTACACGTTTAACCTAAAACCTCAATTAGCGAGTGATTAGCACATTTTAAACTCACTTAGTAACAACTCTAAGGAAGTAGAGCGTTATAACTTGGTATCAGAGCGAGCCAAGGTTTATGGTTTCTGGAGATTGATCGAACATGTACGCTTGTTTTCAATGACAAGGTCGACTCAGGGTTGGTTGGTAATGATTAACTTATATGCCTAATTATGTGCTTAAATGCTCTGTTTGCTTGCTTATCTTATATAGAGCATGATGACTGAGTTAACATATGCATGATGCCAGGGCATGGCCCGATGAGTGATATATGTTATTTGTATGTTATGTGGATTGTTGTTTTGGTTGGATAATGTGGTTGGGAGGTGGTTTTGGATGTTGTTATCATGCCTGATGAGCGGCGTCTTTGATTGCAGGCATATTGTTGAGATGGCTCGACAATCATCGAGACTCCGCGGCAGTAGGGCTGAGGATGACAACCAGGGTCAGGACCCTCCACCTGCCCCACAGAATTGGCAACAGATGTTTGCCAAAATGGAAGCAAGATTGCAACAAACAGAGGAGGAACTTCGACAGTTGAGGCAGCATGCCCCTCCACAGGCCACTGGGTTGTTAGTTCAGTAGGTTGTGGCGCCAGTGCCAGTTCAGCCTGTTATAGAAAATAGGTGGGAACCTTTGTATGATAGGTTCAGGAAGCAACATCCTCCCACCTTCGAGGGTGGCCTAGACCCACTGCGGGCAGAGCAGTGGATGAATATGGTTTCCTCTATCCTAGATTTTATGAGGGTTGAAGGGAACGAGAGGGTAGCTTGTGCTAGCTACATGTTCAGAGAAGATGCCCGCATCTGGTGGGATGTAGTAGCTCAAAGGAGGAATGTGGTAGTTATGACTTGGGAAGAGTTCAGGAACATCTTTAATGAGAAATACTATAGTGTAGCAGTCCGAGCTGCAAAGGTTGACGAGTTCATTAGTCTGACCCAGAACCGGTTGACCGTTACAAAGTACGCCTTGAGATTTGACCTGTTGGCGAAGTTTATGCTGGGTTTCGTGCTGACGGATGCAGAAAGAAGGGATAGATTTGTGCGGGGATTGAATGTTATGATCGCCCGTGATGTAAAGATTACTTTGGATTCAGAGACTACTACTTATGCCCAGGTGGTGGACAAGGCCCTTACAACTGAGGGGGGCGAGGATCAGATATGGAGAGAGAGCGCTGTTAGGTGCTCCAGTGAGCAGAAGAGAAAGGCCCCATATTCTTTTGTTCCTCCTAGCTCAGATAGGAGGGCACAGGGTGCTTTTGGTGGCTGTCAGGGCAGAGGTGACAATTGGAGGAGTTTTCTAGTGTGTCCTCAGTGGAGACGAAGACATTAGGGTGAGTGCAGGATTAGGGCCTGCTTTTTCTGTGGGAGTGCCAATCATCTGAAGAAGGACTGCCCACAAGCCAGGAAAGAGGAGCCGAAGCAGGGCGCTAGTCTCGCTCCTGCTAGAGTGTTTACTTTGACTTAGACTGAGGCAGAGGCTAGCCCCTCGGTTGTGATAGGTCAGATTTCTAGTGTTGGTTCTTTGTATACCACATTGATTGATTCGGGAGCTACCCATTCATTTGTGTCTGCTAGAGTGGTAGATTAGCTGTGTAGACTTAGTGGTGTGTATGCTAGGGGTTTTCAAACTTTGTTTCCAACAAGGGAACTGGTAGTCTCTAGGAGATGGATTAGAGCATTGGCAATAGAGATAGATGGTAGGGAGTTGTTTTTTGATCTGATTGAGTTGGAGATGGATGACTTTGATATGATTCTAGGGATGGATTGGCTATCGAAGTATGGGGCGACAATTGACTGCAAGTGCAGGATGGTGACTTTTGAACCAGAAGGGGAGGTACCCTTTATATTTGTGGGGACAGCTAGTGGACTGCGAATACCTATGATTTCAGCACTGAAGGCTAGAGATCTGATGCAGGAAGGTTGTATAGGATTCCTCACAAATGTTGTGGATACCTCTAGGGTTGTGTCGGTTGGACCGGGTGAGACCAGATTGGTATGTGAATTTCCTGATTTATTTCTAGCAGATCTGCCAGGGTTGCCGCCGCATCAAGAGATTGAGTTTGTTAGGGAGTTGGCGCCAGGGGCGGAGCCAGTATCTAGGAAACCTTATAAAATGGCTCCGGCAGAGTTGAAGGAGTTGAAGATTCAGTTGTAGGAGTTATTGGATTTGGGGTTCATCAGACCAAGTTTCTCACCATGGGGTGCTCCAGTGTTGTTTGTCAAGAAGAAGGATGGATCTCTTAGGATGTGTATTAACTACAGGGAGCTGAACAAGTTGACCATTAAGAACAAGTATCCATTGCCTAGGATCGATGATTTGTTTGACCAGCTACAGGGAAGGACAATTTTTTCCAAGATTGATCTTCGGTCAGGTTATCACCAGTTAAGGATCAAAGAAGAGGACATACCAAAGACCGCTTTTCGCACGAGGTATGGACACTATGAATTTCTGGTTATGTCCTTTGGATTAACCAGTGCCCCAGCAACTTGTATGGATATGATGAATAGGGTTTTCAAGGACTATCTGGATAAGTTTGTGATTGTATTCATCGACGACATTCTCGTGTACTCTCAGTCAGAGTTAGAGCACGAGCAGCATCTACGTTTGATATTGCAGCGGTTGAGGGAGCATAGGTTATATGCTAAGTTTAGCAAGTGAAAAATTTGGTTACTGCAAGTTACTTTTCTTGGCCATATTGTCAGTAAGGAGGGGATTCTGGTTGACCCAAGTAAGATTGAGGCAGTGAGAGATTGGCCTAGAATGAGCAGTGTTCCTGAAGTGAGGAGTTTTCCGGGATTGGCAGGATATTATCGACGGTTTGTTGAGGGGTTCTCCAGGATAGCTATGCCATTGACAGAATTGATAAAGAAGAAGACAAAGTATGTTTGGATAGACAGATGTGAGAACAATTTCAAAGAGTTGAAGTGGAGACTGATTACCGCGCCAGTGTTGAGTTTGCCGAAAGATAATGAGAAGTTTGTGGTTTATTGTGATGCTTCCAAACAGGGTTTAGGGTGTGTGCTGATGCAAGTTGGTAAGGTGATAGCTTACGCATCAAGACAGCTAAAGGAGTATGAGAAGAGATATCCCACGCATGATTTGGAGTTGGCAGCGGTGGTATTCGCACTGAAGATTTGGAGACATTATCTATATGGTGAGAAGTGCGAGATATACATCGACCATAAGAGTTTGAAGTACTTCTTTACTCAGAAGGATCTGAATATGCGCCAGAGATGGTGGCTGGAGTTGGTTAAGGATTATGATTGTGACATCCTATACCATCATGGGAAGGCTAATATAGTGGCTGATGCATTGAGTCGCAAAGGCCCAGGACAGTTGTTGGTGGTGGTTGCGACTCAATGCATCGGCCACTACATTAGCCTTCCCATGATGGTATAGAGTTGAGGAGATGACTAGAGCGGGTATAGAGTTGGTGATTGGTCGGTTAGCTAGCATCACTCTTCAGTCTACACTCCTTGAGAGAATTAAGGAGGCGCAGGGGAAAGATTCCCAGTTGTGAGATCACAGGGAGAACATCTTAGTCGGAGCGGCTAAGGACTTTTCTATCTCGGAGATGGGGTTACTGAAGCACAAGGGTCAGATCTGTGTTCCGATGGATTCTGATATCCGGCGGGAGATCCTAGATGAATCACATACCACTCCCTATTCATTGCATCCAGGTACGACGAAGATGTACCAAGATCTGAGAACTTTGTATTGGTGGTCGGGCATGAAGAGGGATGTGGTGGATTATGTGGCCAAGTGATTAACATGGCAGCAGGTCAAGGCTGAACATCAGAGGCCAGCATGGTTGCTGCAGCCTCTAGGGATTCCAGAGTGGAAGTGGGAAGATATTACCATGGACTTCGTGGTTGGCTTGTCGAAGACTGTGGGACAGCATGACTCGGTGTGGGTGATTGTCGACAGGTATACCAAGTCCGCTCACTTTTTTTATCTGTCAGGATGACTTATACTGTGGAACAGTATGCTAAGTTATATGTGAAGGAAATTTTTCAATTTCATGGGGCTCCGAGGTCGATAGTATCCAACAGGGACCCCATCTTCACCTCCAAGTTTTGGGAGAGTCTGCAGAAGGCTATGGGCACGCAGTTACGGTTTAGTACCGCTTATCATCCTCAGACAGATGGATAGTCTTAGAGGATGATTCAGATACTGGACGACATGCTACGAGCCTGTGTGCTAAAGTTTTAGGGATCTTGGAGCAAGTATCTCCCTTTGATTGAGTTCTCGTACAACAACAGTTATCAGGCGACTATTGGAGTGGCTTCATATGAGATTCTTTATGAGAGAAAGTGCCGATCACCTATCCATTGGGATGAGGTGGGTGAGAGGAGATATCTGGGCCCTGAGATGGTTCAGAGGACCAATGAGGCGATTGACAAGATTAGAGCTCGAATGCTCGCCTCCTAGAGTCGCCAGAAGAGTTACTCGGACTTGAGACGCAGGAGTGTAGAGTTTCAGGTCGGTGACCATGTGTTCCTTAGGGTTTCACCTTTGAGGGGAGTGAAACGGGTTGGTGTTCGGGGCAACCCGAGCCCTAGGTTTGTTTGCCCCTTCGAGATTCTGGAACGGCTTGGAGAGGTAGCTTACAGGTTGGCGATGCCTCCAGCCTTATCAGGGGTTCATGATGTTTTCCACGTGTCTATGCTCCGGAAGTATGTATCAGATTCGATGCATGTTCTGAGTTATGGGAATCTGGAGCTGGACCAGGGTCTATCATATGAGGAGAAGCCAGTTCATATTCTCGACCGACAGGATAAGGTCTTGCGGAACAAGACCATCGCCTTGGTGAAAGTGCTAAGGAGGAACAACAAAGTTGAGGAGGCGACATGGGAACTTGAATCGGATATGCGGAAGCGGTATCCTGAGTTGTTCAGGTAATTTCGAGGATGAAATATCTGTAAGGAGGGGATAGTTGTAGTGTCCCAAATTCGCCAATAAGGCTTAGGGCTTTGATTAGCGTGCCTAGAAGGAAATAAGTGATTTATTGTATTTAAATGTGAATTTGATAAATATGTGAATAAAAATGCATGTTTAGGTGGATTAAATATGCATGTGGGCCCCGTTTGGTTATTAAGGGCATGTTTGTAATTTTAGCCCATTGAGGGCATAAATGCGATATTTGTGATTATTGTGATTTATACCATGTGTGAGTGGTGATATATTTGAGATGCATGATCCAAGACGGTCCTAGGGAGCCGATTAGCTAGATAGTCACAACGGGGTCAAATACCCGGCTTGGGAGGAGCCTAGGGGTATTTTGGGAATGTAAAATGTGTTCGGGAATTATTGAGTAGCGGGTAGTAATTTAGTAATGGTTGGGATATGTCAGGATTAATAAGGATTGATAAGACTACTCGGGGACTTAGTGGGGTATGGCAAATGACTGAAATGCCCTTGGGTTACTTAAGGATTAAGGATAAGTTAAAAGGCTATCTTGGTCATTTTTGTTAAGGGATAGGCTTATGTTAAGCAGCAAGGGTTCTCTTAGTCTCTAGCATATTCTGGAAGGGAAAGAAGTAGGCAAAAATTAGATAGCTCTCTCTCAAATTCGATTCACACTTTCTCTTGGAGGATTGGGGATTTTTGAGGAAAAGCTTGAGGAGTTGGGCTGGGATTTGGTGGAGTGCAAGTTTGAGGAGTGAGGAATCATTCCAGGTCGAAGTTATATCAAAGGTAAGAATCAAAACTGGTTTTTCTGTTGAGTTTCCTTTGTTTGTTAGTGTTTTGGGGGTTGGACCCTTAGGTGATAGAATATGAGTTATAATAGGATTTTGGTTGGTTTCTCTAAGTTTATATGCTGCTTAAAGTGTATTAGGATGATCATGGGACCCAATTATGTTGGTGGGGTGTGTTTGGATGGATTTCAGGGAAGTTAGCTCGTAAAGTTTGCATGGGAATTCTGGGTTTCGGGCTCGCGTCGCGGCCTGCTTGAGTTTATAGGCTAGTGGGGCTTCGAAAATTTACCCAGGCACCGCGGCGCAAGTTTGGGCGCCATGGCCCTAGGTTGGCAGATGTGAGGCAATTTTTGCTTCTGCTTTGGGGCGCGCCGCGACGCTTAAGGGAGGCTGGGCCACCGACCAAATGTGGATTTATGGAAAAATGAGGGTTTTTTAGCTCGGGAAGGTTTCTACTACCTAGTTTGGTAGAAACCAAGGTCTCGGAGGTTAGAATTATGTCTCTGAACTATTTAATGGATTATAAGGTGATGGTTGATTATTATTCATGTGTTATGACTAGGATTTCTTCAAGGCTCGGGTTAGAGGGCTGTGCTCGTGTTCGTGGTGCGCGGATAGCTCGGAACATAGGTAAGAAAATTGTTGTACCCATAGAGCAGGGCGTAGCCCCATTGATTGTGTTTATACGTGGTTAAATACTTGTTAATTATGCTATGTGTGAATATATGTGAATGAACGGCGAGGGCCGGGAACGGCTAAGGCCGATAACGGCAAGGCCAAGTACGGCAAGGGGCCGGGATCAACGTTAAGCACGCGGAGTGCGAGTTGCCAGGCTGAGACCCTGTAGGATACCTGGGATATCCTTATGGTGTAGACCGTGAACCCAGGGCTTGGTAAAACGCTTGGGACGGCATGGACGTACGTGTTTAGCTGGTTGGCGGTTTGTTTATATACTAATTGATGATTATGCATATGTTATTTGCTTGTGAGGGGTTTTCTTGATGGGCTTCGGCTCACGGGTGCTCTATGGTGCAGGTAAGGGCAAGGGGAAAGTTGACCAACCATGAGTACGGAGAGCGTGGAGCGACGCGAACATGTTTGGCCTGCCTGGCTGCCATGGCCAGGGGTATTTTTGGGAGATGCTTGTATTAAACTTAATTTTGTCGTTTAGTTGACTTTAATTTATATTTTTGAGTTGTAAATATTTCTAAAACAGTATTTTGGGACCCCTAATGTTAAACGCTTTATAACTTTCAATGAATGGGTGTATTTTCAAATTACATGACTTTTATTACCGTTTAGCTACACGTTTAACCTAAAACTTGATTAGCAAGTGATTAGCACATTTTAAACTTACTTAGTAACATCTCTAAGGAAGTAGAGCATTACAAGGTTCCTCCTTAGAACTCTCAAGGTGTACTATATATTGGAAAAGAATCTAAAGGCTCTAAATCCTCCAAAGGAGACTGAAGAAGTCATCAAACAAAAGAAGAAGCGGGAGGAAGATGAGCTTATATGTCGGGGTCACATCCTCAACGCCCTCTCGGATTGCTACGAGCTCTACACCAACACCAAGTTCACCAAAGAGATATAGAAGGCCTTTAAAACAAGTACAACTTCGAAGAAGAAGGTTCCAAGAAATTCCTTAGTACTCAATATATGAAATTTAAATTTGTTGATGATAAACCTCTCTTTCCCAAATCCATGAACTACAAATCATTGTGAATAAGGTATCCACCATAAGATTGTGTTGCTGGAGAGCCAAGTTGCCTCCATCTTGGAGGAGATATATGAAGAAGATTCTTCATAAGAATGACAAGATCTCTTTGGAATAGATTCTCAAGCACCTAAGAATAGAGGAGAAGTCCCGTTCTAGGGACAAACATGTGGAGGAGTCTAAAGTGGCAAAACCTTCTTACAATAAGTGCAAAGGGCATAAGATTCCCCATAGAAAAATTGAAAAACCCTTCGGCCCTAGGAAGAATAAAAGACAATTCAATAGCTCCAAAGGTCATTGCTTTGTATGTGGAAAAAAAGCCACAACAATGAGGCCAAGGTGAATACAGCCGAAGAGGAGTTGGTTGCAACCTTGAGTGAAGTGAATGCCATCAATGGTAAAGTACAAGGGTGGTGGTATGATACTTGTGCAACCATCCATATCACATATGATTAGACTCTCTTTAAGACCCTTGAGAGCACAAGTGATGAGCATGAAATTAAAATAGGTAATGAGAAGAGATTCAAGGTTGAAGGCAAGGGCACCTTGATCTCTTTTTCACTTCCAGTAAGAAGGTTCTACTTACCAATATTCTCTATGTACCCAACATGGGTAAAAACCTTGTGAGTGAGGACTTTCTTGGCAAACCGAGCATCAAGGTGATGCTTGAATCCGGCAAGCTCATTTTGTCCAAAATGGAGATTTTTGTGGGGAATAGTTATGCTTGTGAGGGGATGTATAAACTTTATATCTCTATTGATTTAATGAACAATAATAAAGCATCTACTTCTTGTTATATGCTTGATTCAAATTATATTACTTTATGGTACAATAAACTTACACATATGAGTGATAATACTATTAAAAGAACAATTAATTGTGGATTGATTCATTGTGATATTATTGGGCCGATAAAAGTGAACTACGTGTGAAATAAAAAATGGTTAAGAAATATTTTCCTAATTGATGATTTTATATATTAATTTGATCGATAAATTAAGTTTTGATTAAATATTCTCATGATTTTAAATCAAAAATATTTTCATTTATGATATTTTTGAAAGTTTGAGAAAATTGTACTAATAAAATGAGAGGGTTTATATATATATATGGGTTTTTTAATAGCCATTTACAAAAATCTGGATTAATAAGTAAATTTTTTAAAATATGGAATTCTAATAAAAAGTTATAAAATATGGAAATATTTGAATTGGGTATAGGTATTTGTAAAGCGTGCCTTAATCAATTTCTGTATAAAAATGTCACTCAACTCACAAGTATTAGAAAAGTACCATTTTAAGGAAAAGTTCAGTGGGGTCTTGATAAAACATGCAATTTGGGCCCAATAGTTTGAAATAAAAATAATGTGTCTTTATGCATCATTTAGAAATAAAATAAAGTAGAAGGTCCCAATGGCGTAATTTGAAGCATAAAATCATAACATAAATTCTTATTTATTCTTGGCACTTGTCTTCATCGTTATTTGTTCATAGGACACACCGCGTCATACATGCCTAGACGTCTCAACCTTCCACATCACTGTGCATGCCAAGGAGAAAATCCTATTGCCTACTTGTAAGGTGAAAGTAAGGGGTGAGCTAAAAGCCGAGTAAGGAAATACAAAAAAATACAATAATATTCAAGAAAGCACAAGAAGAGCATATTCGTATCGTAAACTCATGGAAAAACATATATTATTCATACTCGTAAATCATATTCATAATCGTAAACATAATCATACATCATAACCATACATCATAATCAAACATCATGTGATCATGGCACCCCTATTGTCCATGTCACATCATGAGATAACCAGCAAAAGCATAAACTGGTAAGACCTTCTCTATGAGGTAAACAGGATCTCAAGTCCTCGAAAAAATACTCATAATCCTTTTTAACCATTGTAACAAATTAACCTAACATGTTTCTACACTTTTATGCATTTTAATATGACAATTTAGCAAGAAAATTAATCAACACAAAAATAAAACCACTATAAACCCTACCATACTCATAAGGTCGAAACCCACATAGCATTATCTAAAAAAAAAAAAATATACAATTAGACATATCATAATAAATGACTTTTTATTAAATAACATCAAGGAGCAACCAAAATCCTCTTTATTCATTTTAAAACACTTAGGCCGAAACCTTCATGACCACATACAAATTTCATAAGCATGTTCATCAAATCAATGGATTAAACAACAAGAGTCCAAAACATGTTCTATGCCGAATATACATAAAATCCTATAGCAAGTTTTTACATTCAAACTCATCATAATTTCTTATAAAAATATAACCTCCCATTCCAACAATAGACATGATTACCCAAATTCAACATAAACATCACAACCCTATAACATGCATTCGACTAAACAACAAAACAATCAAAAGAAAAATAGACCAAGCTTATACACATGTTGGCCAAAACCACAATAACACCACCCATCATGATCAACATATTTTCATATCTCAATAGCATGTATCCTCACAAGAACATCAATCATTACACACAAAAAAAATGAAAGAAACCATAATCCATGATCATTACCAAATCAAACAAATAAAGGAGAATCCATTACCGCTCTTGATTGTTGAACCAAAAATACACTAGCAAAATGAACCTTGACACCTATAGGGATTTTCAAACACCATTCAACAAAAGAAAGAAAACCACAAAACACTATTAGATTCAAGAAGAAGAAGAGAAAGAGAATAACACTGTAACGACCCTAAATTGCTAACAGGGCTTAGTGCCTTGATTAGTGTGCCGGGAGGGCATAATTTGATATATGTATGTTTAATTGGTTAAACGCGTGACTATGTGGCATGCATGATTAATATGATTATGTGAGTATGTTATATCATGTTTATGAGTATTAAATATGTAGGTGGGCCCTTTATTGTTCATAAGGGCATATTTGTAATTTTAGCCCGTTAAGGGCATAGATGTGATTATATGCGATAAATGGTTGAGACCACATTATTATGTGGATATATTTGCAGCATATGGCTCGAGATGATCCTAGTGAGCAGATTAGCGAAATAGTCACAACGGGGTTTAAATACCTGGCTCGGGGGAGCCTGGGGGTATTTTTGGGAATTTAGAGAATATTTTGGGATTTATTTAGTAATGAATAAGTATTTGGTAATTATTTGGAGATGAAAGGATTGATTGGTAAAGGTTAGGAACACTTGAGGAATTAGCGGGAAACGGGGGAAATGACCATTCTACCCTTAAAGGTAATTGGAGGGCTGGGTTAATAATAAAGGGCAATTTGGTCTTTTCTAATTAAGTTATATACTCAGTAAAATTCTAAGGAACAACCAGAATGTAGTGGAAGACTCTCAGCTCTCTCTCACCCCCTCACTCACGATTTTCTCTCCCTCTCCCTCTTGTGTTGAGGCTTTGAGCAAACTGAAGGGAAATTAAAGACTAAGTTGGGTTTTGGGCTATTTCAAGTTGGGGAAAAACAAGGTGAAAGGCTGACAAAGTTTCTTGAGGAGTTTAGACTAGAAATTCAGGTAAAATTCAATCTTTGATCACTGAATTTTGTTGAAATGATTTTGGGACTTGGAGATTGCATGAAACTGATTGTATGGTCTGATGTCTGGGTGTTAGAGGGGAGTAAGGAATTGTTTGTGGATTGAACATGATGCTTAGGTTATAGGAGTAAGCTTTCTAGGATTGATTCTGAGATTGGTATGGATTGGGAGTGTGGCTAGAAGGATTTTTTGAGGTTATGGCTGGGTAGGTTGCAGAGAACACCCAGGAAATTCTGGGTACACGGGGGTGCGTCGCGACACAGCTCATGGGCGTCGCAGCCCGCATGCCCAGAATGCCCTGGGAGGGCTCTTTGTCTTTAGGGTGCACCGCGGCCCTAGGGGGGCAAGTTGCGGCCAACCTCCCCCCAGAGGCATAGGACCATGCCTCTGAGTTGGGGCGCACCGCGACCCTCAGAGCCAGGTCGCCATCCGCCTAGGGAACTTTGGCCTAGGTTAGTTTTTAGGCTCGGGAAGGCTCGGATGTTCAAACCTAAGCATTCAGGATGATTTCTACTACCAGGTTTAGTAGAATTTGAGGTTCCGGAGGCTAGTTATTATTTCCTAAACATTTATTTGGGTTATGAAGTGATGATCACCCATTGACACTTTGACTAGGTTTATCGCTAAAGCTCATGATTGAGGATCGTACTCAGGACCATTCTTTTAATTCTCTGCTTAGGATTCGAGGTAAGAAGACTTCACCCTTGTGGTTGTGAATGGGACTGAGGTTCCCAATAATTGGATACATGCACTATGTAATTGTACGATTGTTATGTTACTTGAGAATGAACAACCTAAGGGTGCCGGGGCTGATGATAAGCGTACTGAACGTAGCTCGGCCTAAGTGAGCCGGGTTCAGCTAGATAAATAGAAGGCTCGGCCTAAGTGTGCCAACCCTGAGCATTTGTGTAATTGATTGTGATATGTATTTGAGATGAAGTGTTTACCACTATTTAATTTTATACTTGAATTCTGTTAAATAATTGAACTGGTTGAATTAAGATTGATTGAATATTACTGTTGCTTTATGTGCTTGCTTTTTATGGTTTTCTTGCTAGGCCTTGGCTCACGGGTGCTACGTGGTGCAGGTAAAGGCAAAGGGAAGCTAGAACAACCATGAGTTGGAGGGCTTTAGGGGCGAAGTGTACATAGTCAGCTGCTCGTCCGCCACAGCCGAGGGAAAGTGCAGGGATAGAGCCCTAAAACTTATGTTTTACCATTAGAGTGGCTTTTGGTTGTATTATCTTTTGGAGATTGTAAATTATCATTTATACCTTGTTTTCGGGATCGCTTGTATTAAACATCCGTTTTAATGAAAATTAACTATTTACGATCAAAATATTTTAACCCTAACCTGATGATTGACGCTAGGATAATATTTTTGTTCAAATGACTTGATTAGCAAGTCTTAAACTATTTCAAATATACAGTGTAACGGTCTTGGTTATCCAGGGCGTTACAAACACCATGATTAGAATACTTACCCATAGGGATTTCAAAATCCCATATTCCTTCCTCTTCCTTCCTTTCTTCTTCTCCTTCTCTCTCTAGTTCTCACGCCTCCCCTCCCCTTTTCTCTCTAAAATCGACAGCCACAAAGAAAATGAGCCTTCAAGCTCATGATTTTTCCTTTTATTTACCCTAATGGTCTAACCCTAACATCCTAATGTGAATGGGTAACTTTCCCAATTCCATTTCCCTTAATTTTTGCTTAAAATCAAATTAATAATAAAAAATAAATCAAGGAAAAGATGACATGAACAAATAATGAAACACACCCCATACTCTGCCACTCTCTCTCTACACGCCTACACCTCTCTCTCATCTCTTCTTATTTGTTTCCTATTTCTCTAAATATCTTTTAAAAATATTCATACATAATTCCTCACATTATTTTCCTTGTTTTTTTTCTTTCTAAATTAGCTACACAAAATAAATAAATAATAATCAATAGAAAATATACACCATGCATGGAAACTAATGCATGCTCACCATGTATACCATGCACATGCACACACACAAACGCTCTAGTCCATCACTACTCACCATGCACCTTAGTGCATCCAACCAAAACTCAAGAAAGCTCTTAAAATAGAATAATTAAATAAAACAATTAACAAAATTAAATTCACATAATTCTACCAAACAATTCAAACAATTAAAAATGAAATCCTAACACTTAACAATTAATAATAAAATAAAATAAAATTAAAAATTTAGTGTGCTACAATATACCCTCCTTAAAAGGAATTTCGTCCCGAAATTCTTTCTTACCAAAATAACTCAGGGTATCTTTCTCTCATGTCTTCCTTCAACTCCCATGTTGCTTCTCTTTCTATGCTATTCCTCCACAAGACCTTAACGAGTGGAATCCTTTTGGATCTCAGTTCCTTGATTCCCCTTTGAGGATACGCTCTGGTTGCTCATCGTAACTCAGGTCTTGCTTCAGCTGTAACGATTCATAATTAAGAACATGAGAGGGATCCGGCACGTACTTACGCAACATCGAGATATGAAAGACGTTATGTGTTTCAGCTAGTGATAGAGGCAGTGCTAAACGGTACACAACTTGCCCAACTCTGTCCAAAAACTCAAATGGACCTATAAATCTCGGGCTCAATTTCCCTTTCTTCCCAAAACGCATAACACCCTTCATTGGTGAGACTCTCAGGAATACAAACTTGTCAATTAAAAACTTGATATCCCTTCTTTTAAGGTCTACGTAGCTCTTTCGTCTACTTTGAGTAGTAAGCATCCTTTGGCAAATCTTCTCAACCGCCTCGCTGGCTTCCCTAACCGTCTCAAGACCTAAAATCTGCTTCTCCCCAACCTCATCCCAGTGCAAGAGAGATCTACATTGCATCCATAAAGCATCTCATAGGGAGCCATCCCAATCATGGACTGATAGCTATTGTTATAGGAGAACTCCATCAGGGGTAGATATCGACTCCAAGACTCCAAAAAGTCCAAAGCACAACATCTCAACATATCTTCTAGAATCTAAATAGTCCTCTCAGATTAGGGATGAAAAGCAGTACTGGACTTCAACTTTGTACCCATAGCTTTCTACAACCCTTTCGATGTGAACACTGACCCTTGGCCAGAGATAATCGACTTTGGAACCCCATGAAGTCTCACTATTTTGCTAGCATACAATTATGCATATTAATCCACTGAGTAGGTGGTCTTAACTGGTGGAACATTGGCGGACTTAGTGAGCCTATCTACTATCACCCAAGCATAATCATGTTGTTTTGTGGTCCTAGGTAACCATACCACAAAATCAATCACTATGTCTTCCTATTTCCATTTCGGGACATAAAGTGGTTGAAGTAGCCCTGTTGGTCTTTGGTGTTCTGCCTTCACTTCCCGACATGTCAAACATCTAACAACATACTCAGCAACATCTTTCTTCATTCTAGGCCACCAATATAATGCTTTAAGGTCTTGGCACATCTTTGTCGATCCTGGATGTAAGGAATAGGGCGTTGTATGTGCCTCTTTCATAATACTTGCCTTAATCTCATCATTGTTAGGCACACAAATCCCATCCTTATATTGCAACAATCCACTGTTAGACATAGTGAAGTCATTGCTACCACTTTCCTATACCAAAGCCTCTTGCTTCATTAGAGCTTCGTCCACCTTCTACCCTTCTCTAATCTGTTCCAATAGGGAGGATTGTAAAGTGAGGTTGGCTAGACTTCCTATTATGTAGAGTCCAAGAACTTTACTTAGCTAGTTAGATAGTAGTAGCAATAGTAATAGTTGTAGTATTTTTATGACTGTGGATTTTGGTTCAGACCGGTATTTAGTTGGACACTCGTAGCAACACTTGTAGATTTTATAAGTTTAACCTATAGTTTAAGAATATTAATTATAACCTAAGGTTTAATTAATATGACTGATTATGAAGGTGATATTTATTATAATATAAGGTTTAGATAAACCCAATAAGGAAATGACACATGCCATGTGTATGTTTAATGAATAATTAAGTATTTTGAGGAATAAATTTAATAAGAGTAATATTTGAATATCCTAGGGTCTGCTAGCAGCTTTGAAATCGTTAGAGGACTTAGTCAAGGCTGTTTACTCAATTCAAATTAGGCTGAAAATGTGCAATTACGTGTATAATATTTTAGTGTATGCCGATATATCGCCATACGGGGATACGAAAAACACGTAACTTCGCACGGTCACCCCGACGAGCCTCGGGCATATTAGCCCAGGCGATATATTGACTACTAGGGGCGATATATCGGCTCATGTGCATGATTTTTGAATGTTTTTGAAATCGAGCTTATTTTAATCCTTAACCTCTTGATAAGTCCAGCATCTTTCTCACTGAGTCTTCAGCCTTGCTGAACGATTATTCAAAGATTTTTTTAATTAAAAAGCCATTATTTTATTCAAGCTAAATAAAGATCTTTTCATTCTTGAATTCTATAAATAGGACCTAGTACCCAGCCATTTATTCATTCATTAAGCTAAGTTCAAAGTCTGCAAACTGCTAGGTTATTTTAGAGTGATAAACACTTGGGTTGGGGTTATAAGCTTAATAAACACTTGGGACGTAAGGTTCATAGTATATTTCAGTTCGAGGTGTAGTTCGATTATAGAAGCATTCGAGGTATTCCTTCTTCTAGTTCCTTTCTGTGTTATTCTTATAGTTTTTCTACTCAAAATCCTAACTCATATTCTCTATTTTGGTTAGGCAATCTAAGATCTTGAATGTAAGATTCTTGGTAAGTATCTTTTCGATGGTATAGTTCGTTCGTTTCATCTCTTTTCGTTAGTATACTCACCTTTCTATTATGGTTTTTAGGAGTGTTCCAAAGTCCTGATTCTGTTCTCATATCCCGGTATATTGGTAAGGAAAATAGGATAGGATTTTATATGTTATATGTTATCTTATGATTTATGTGCTATGAAATGTTATATTATGTATGTTGGTAGACTTGGGCATATGACTTGTATAGCTAACAAGCCCCAATAAATTTATGGGCATATGACTTGCTTAGCTAGCAAGCCCCACAATTCTAATGGGCATATGACTTGATTAGTTAACAAGCCCCAAGTAGTATAATGGACATTATAGTTGTTGATGCTCATAATCTCATCAATAGAAAGTATGAGGCCGAGGCAAGGCCCCTAGGCCACCGTCGTCTCGGGAAGCCATCATGCCATCACAACACAAGTCTGGGTTCGGTTCTCCTGGAGTCGATGCCAAGTGGCCCACGTTGGCAAGGCATAAGTGCCAAGGCTCAGTAGCCTCGCGAGACCCATCTCGTCCACGCACTCGGCCCCACGGCCTCGCCTATGCCCTCGTCCCCATGGCCTCGCTTGGCCTCGCCAGCCCATACCACCCAAGTGGCCTCGCAAAATGTCTAGGCCACGCCACTCAAGTGGCCTCGCGAGATGCCTAGACCACACCTCCCAAGTGGCCTCGCGAGATGCCTAGGCCACACCCCTCAAGTGGCCTCGCAAGAGGTCTCGGCCACGCCACCCAAGTGGCCTCGCGAGATGCCTAGGCCACACCTCTCAAAGGGCCTCGCGAGATGCCTAGGCCACACCCCTCAAGTGGCCTCGCAAGATGTCTAGGCCACACCACCCAAGTGGCCTCGCGAGATGTCTAGGCCACGCCACCCAAGTGGCCTCGCAAGATTCCTAGACCACACCTCCCAAGTGGCCTCGCGAGATGTCTAGGCCACGCCACCCAAGTGGCCTCGTGAGATGCCTAGACCATGCCTCCCAAAGGGCCTCGCGAGATGCCTAGGCCACACCCCTCAAGTGGCCTCGCAAGAGGTCTCCGCCACGCCACCCAAGTGGCCTCGCGAGATGCCTAGGCCACGCCTCCCAAGTGGCCTCGCGAGATGCCTAGGCCACACCTCTCAAGTGGCCTCGCAAGATGTCTAGGCCACGCCACCCAAGTGTCCTCGCGAGATGTCTAGGCCACGCCACCCAAGTGGCCTCGCAAGATGCCTAGACCATGCCTCCCAAAGGGCCTCGCGAGATGCCTAGGCCACACCTCTCAAGTGGCCTCGCGAGAGGTCTCGGCCACGCCACACAAGTGGCCTCGCAAGATGCCTAGGCCACGCCTCCCAAGTGGCCTCGCGAGTCTCGGCCCCCCTGGCCCATGAGGGCCACATGAACCCAGTCAAGTGCACCTTCGGGGTGTCCTCAGGAAAATTCTTGGGCTTCATGGTCAATTCCAGAGGCATCGAGGCCAATCCTGACAAGATAAAGGCACTCATAGAGATGAGCCCGCCAAAGAATAAGAAGGAGGTGCAGTGCCTAACAGGAAGGGTGGCAGCCCTTAATAGGTTTATCTCAAGGTCCACCGACAAATGCCTCCCATTCTTTGACATCCTCAAAGGGAGAAAAAAGTTCGCTTGGGATGAAAGATGTGGGGAAGCTTTTGTCAAGCTGAAAGAGCACCTGGGGAAGCCACCCCTATTAGCAAAGATAGAGAAGGACGAGAAGCTATACCTGTACTTGGCAGTGTCTGAGCATGCCATCAGCGCCGCCCTGGTTAAGGGAGAGAAGAAGCAGCAACAACCCGTATACTATATCAGCAAACATTTGGTGGACGCGGAGAACAGGTATCCAGAGATCAAAAAATTGGCCTATGCGCTAGTAGTGGCTTCGAGGAAGTTGAAGCCTTACTTCCATGCACATACAATTGAAGTCTTAACAGATAGTCCTTTGAGATAGGTCTTACATAAGCCAGAGACTTCAGGGAGACTAATGAAATGGTCGATTGAGCTAAGTCAGTTTGATATTGTATACACTCCGAGGGCTTCCATCAATGGACAGGTGTTGGCAGATTTTATAGTAGAACTCACCCATCAACTGAATGAAGGAAGGAATGAAGAAGAAGAGCGGCCTGTTACGGAGGAGGAGATAGGAGGTTCAGAAGAGTGGAGTTTGCACGTTGATGGGGCATCAAATGAAGGAGGATCAGGAGCGGGCATCATGATGACTGGGCCCGAGGGACATAGAATGTATTGCGCAATCCGATTTGGGTTTGAGGCCTCCAATAATGAAGCAGAGTACGAGGCGCTCTTAGCTGGCCTGCGTTTGGCCCAAGAACTGAGAGTGACGCGCCTCCAAATCTTCAACGACTCTCAATTGGTAGTATGCTAAGTAAAGGGAGAGTACCAGGCGAGGGGACCCAAGATGGCAGCTTACTTGGAGAAGGTGAAGGGCTATCTGGGACAGTTGGTGGCATATACTATAGAGCAAATCCCCAGAGAAAAGAACACCCATGCCGATGCACTCGCAAAGCTGGCATCTACCAAAGATAGTGATGTCTTGGAATCGATACCCGTGGAGTACTTACCAAAACCCAGCATCGAAGGCGCGGACGTGCACATGATTAGTGTCCCGAGGGAATCATGGAACGAGCCAATCAAGAGGTACCTGGAAGAAGGAACCTTGCCTGCGGATAAAAATGAATCTCGGAGGTTGGTGTACAAGGTCGCAAGATACACCCTGGTAGATGGGGTCCTTTACAAAAGAGGATTCTCAATGCCACTCCTGCGGTGTGTAGAAGAAGAGGAGGCGTTGAAAGTGTTACAAGAGATACATGAGGGAGAGTGCGGCAACCACGAGAGCGGACCCTCCACGGCTAGGAAGGCCATGAGACAAGGATACTACTGGCCTTCCATGGAGAAAGATGCGCATGACTTTGCCACGAAATGCGACAAATGCCAGAGGCACGCCAACTACCCTCGAAAACCCCCAAGCGAACTGACCAGCATGACCAGCCCCTGGCCCTTCGCTACCTGGGGGATAGACTTGATCGGCGCACTTCCTACAGACCGCCAAGCACATCACCTCTTTCGTCAACAAATTCATTGTGTGTCGATATGGAGTACCCTACAAGATTATTTCCGAAAATGGTACCCAGTTCGAGGGAGGAGCCTTCGATGAATATTGTAAGGAAAGAGGCATAAGGAGGAGTTTCTCCGCGGTTGTGCACCCCCAGGCCAATGGGCAAGTGGAGGCCATAAACAGGGTCCTTAAGAAGAACCTGAAGACAAAGCTGGAAAAGATGAAGGGAGCCTGGGTAGATGAGCTACCAAATGTGCTGTGGGCTTACAGAACCACCCCACGCACGACTACTGGGGAATCCCCATTCTCCTTGGCCTATGGGTGCGAGGCCGTGCTCCCAGTCGAGATGCGAGTCGAGTCCCACAGGGTACAGGCATAGGGAGACGAAGCCAACCGCGTAGCCCTGGCCGAAAACTTAGACATGCTGGAAGAGAAGAGAGAAAAAGCCCAAATGAGGGCGGTATACCAGCAGCGCACCGCAAGGTACTAAAATTCGAGGGTGCGAGAGAGAACTTTCAGAGTTGGCGACCTGGTGCTAAGGAAGGTACTCCCAAACACACCAGACCCGGGCGCAGGAGTGCTGGGGGCGAATTGGGAGGGGCCCTACCAGGTTGCTCAGTGCATCCCCCCGAACACTTACAAGCTGGCTCGCATGGACGACACCCTCATACCCCGAGCATGGAACGCAGAGCACTTGAGGAAGTACTAACAGTAAGGCGCCCATGTTCGTTGGAAAAAGAACAAGTGTTGCACACTGCCTTAATATGATAGGAAGAAATCAAAGAGGTTACTTAGATAGCCTCCTAAGTAGGTGTGAGTCTTTTATTTTTATTTTATTTAAAAACTTCATATGTACCATTGCAACTATTTGTATGAGACCGTTTATTATGAATGTGATGAATGGAACTGCATGTTGTGGGTAAAACTGTTCAACCTCATGTATTATTTTCCTTCGCTACGTGGGCATAGTGCCTGCCGAAATAAATTTCACCAGACACTTGGGGGGTAGGATAGGAGGCGACAGCACGCAGCTAGCAAAGGGAACCTAAAAAGGGCCCTATAACAAAGGATCCTAAAAAGGGACCCCTTGCCCTCCTAAAAACGAGGCCCCTAAAAGGGAACCTCTACCAAGAGGACCCCTAGCCCTCCTAAAAAGGAAGCCCCTAAAAAAAAAAAAAAAGAAGAGGACCCTCTACCAAGAGTATCCTAAAAAGGGCCCTCTATCAAGAGGAAGTAACCCAAAACCAAAGAGACCCCCTATACTAAACGAAGTCCCTACAAGGCATCCCTTGGGATCACAAGGATTAGCTACCCTTATGAACACCAAGGGAGGCCATAGGAACTTACAAAAAATGCATAATGACGACAATAATAATAAGTCTAGAGCGGCCACCAAGCCGCCTAGCCAAAAAGGGTCCCAAAGGAGACCCTTGCAAAAATAGTACTATGAATAACGACGAGAAGGACGCTTCTCGCAAAGAAATAATAAGCGCGCGCAAGAAAAACATAAAAGGATAACTGAGACCCAAGGGGTCAAAATATCCTTATAAAAGCAATAAAGAGGCAACAAAAGAGGTCCCAGCGAACCCTTTCACAGGGGCTCCAAAGGACCTCCAGCCTGATAGATAAAAGAGGGGAACCAACTAAACCCCATCACACGGACTTAAAAGGGCCTCGAATGCAATAGAACAAGAAATAAACATCAACATATGTATTTATACATTAAAAAAAAAAAGAGTTCTCGGGATAGTACAAGAGTTACTAACAGAAAAGTAGCACTGGTAATGATGTTACAAAATAAAAAGAAAACAAAAAAGGAGCGAGACTATTTCAAGGTCTCCCGTAGTGGGCACTCCACCAGGCTGCTCGGGCAACGGCCTGTTCGCCAAAAGAGGAGAAGTCGAAGTTGAGATCCTACTTCCACACATTGTAAAGAGCACGGTCTATAGACTTACGCTCGGTTATGACCCTCTCCGCCTCCAAAGAAGCCCTCGCCGCCTCCCAGGAAGCCTTCTTCGCCTCCAAGGAAGCATTCTTCTCCTGAGCCAACTGTAGTTCAGCCCTAAGGGCCTCAACTTCAGTCTCCAGTTGAGTAACCCTCTCCTGCGACGCGGACGCAGCGGCCTTGGTCCCTCGGAGCTCGCGCTCCAAGCATCTAGCCCTGCCCTTTAGCTCCTTGATCTTGGCCTTCAGCTTCTCCTTCTTTGAGTCCAACTTGGCATACTTAGTTCGGGCCTTTGACAATTGGACCTTGGTTGCGCTAAGCTCATTTTCGAGCTCCTGGACCTGGGCCATGAGGCCGTCCCTCTCGGCAGTAGATGCGGAGAGGACGCCGGACGTCTCAGCATGCCGAAGAGACACGATGTAGACCTGCACAAGAAAGTCAATGGCGTCAGCAATAAGTAACAAAAAGAGAAACACATGTACACCTATACATAATACTAATCAATGCAAGGCGCAAGACCTCACCCAGGCCGCGACACGCCTTAGGGTCTCCCCAAGGTCTGGTTGAGTCACATTCCCTAGACCCCTCCAGTTAGAGGCAGGGAGGCCCGAGGCTATTTGAACGAAACGCTGCCCATAAGCTGAAGCCATCCTAGTCACCCAAGGCTCTGCCTCCGCGCTAGGAACATCTGGTTGGACAGGAACGGATGACCCACTCGCCGAAGCAGGAGGAGGCGCAGGGAAGGGGAAATACTGGAACCCTGGTTCATTAGAAGGGGGCTCCGCGAGGTCGATATAATCAGCATCCGGTAAGCCAATATCATGAGAGACCTGAGGGAAGGCGTCATTGCCATCAAGGCCAGGAGGAACGTAACATCTCGCTGCGGCCTACGGGTCCGGAGATTGACAGGCCATGTCCTGGTCATGGGAACCGTAAGGAGGGCATCCTCCGGGGGACAGGGGGCACTGATGAGACCCCCCACATTCGAGGGGAACATCCTCCGTCTCCTCCTCAGCCCCACCATCGTGTAGGGACGGCCCAGCCGGCATAGCCATAGCCTTCTTAGACCCAGTAACTGACCACAGGAACTTGGGGTCAGAGACCGGAGACAATTGGTGGCGGTTGAGATTCACCACAGTAAATAGGACCGCAGCCTTCTTCAGGGCGGAGTCTGCAACAAGGAGTTTGCCTATGGCCTCCGCCTCCGGCCCAATGACTGAGGGATCAGCAAATTGCCCTACAAGAACCACGCCAATGTCAGTACAAGCAAGAGTGCAAAACAGTAAGTTCTAATAAGAAAAAGAGAAAGACCAGGATACTTACTAGGGCCGGCGCGAAAGCCTTCACGAACCGAAAGAGGCCCCTCTACCCAGAAAAAGTCTTGTTTCCAAGGCCCTTTGTTGGACACCGAGCCCTCTATTAAGGGCAGCTCACTGTTGGCCTTCTGCAGGTAGTAGAAGCCCTTGGACTTGTGCACTCCCAAAAGGTTGTACAAGGAATGCACCTCCTGCGCCGTCGGGGCGCGTTGGACGTTACCCTTGAACCAAATGAAGAGGCAACTTAAAGTCAACCAACTGTTGGGTGACAGTTGAAGAGGGGCCAAATCGAAATAGTTGAGAACCGCCACGAAGAATGGGTGCAGAGGAATGGTGCCACCCGCCTTCAAAATCTGCTCACTCAAAGCCACAAAGCCCTTCTCAGGGCGGTCGGCTCGGCAGGCCTCCTGAGGAACATGCAGGGCGTATTATGAGGAACTCGGTAGTGCTTCACGATTGCCTTCAATTTTTTCGGAGACACGTGTGACACTAGACTGGACGCCAGTAGGGGGGCGTCGTCCTCTTCCTGGGCGGACACCTGTCTGCGTGCTTTTGACATATCTGCAAAATCAAAAGGAATATGTGAGGAAGGGGCAGAACACTTAACCCTCCATTTTTTCTTCCTAGCAAGAGTTTTCCATCGAGGGAGCGATGGCGGAAGCACTAGGCTAAGATAAACTGAGACTAGGGGCTGGGGAGAGGAGCTAGCAGCCCCATGACTGTCATCAGGCGAAGAGGGAGTAGGAGGTTCTGGCGGAATGTGTCCCTCCATAAATTCTAACTCCCACCACAATTCAAAAAGGGTCATCCTAAGACGCGCTATATGGTCACTAAGGCCCAGGGGTGAAGGTCCTCCATCCCCTCTCGACACCGAGTCAATTTCGCTCTCCACCACCCAAATTTTACGTCTAAGTTTGGTCATGCACTCAAGGTGGCGGATGCGGGCTTGTCTTAAAGAGTCATAGTCCTGGTGAGGGTTGCCCTCAGGGGACTCTGAGTCTGAGGACAGGTTAATAAACTCAGCCCTTGGGGGTATGTCGGACGGGCCGTCACTGGCCATGAAACCGCGTCCCAACAGCAAAAAGGGGCTCACATATAAACGAGGGGAAGGCTACAAAACACAAAGGAATAGGCTTAATACCTCTAGATGCAAACGCCCTAAAATGGCCTACTACAGGGTAAAAAAAAAAAAACAACAAAGAGGAGGGGCGTGCATATGGTCAAACTCACTACAAGCTCAAACTGATGTACCCCATCCCAAGTACTGCTAGTTTGGACCCGATAAAAAAAAATAAAAAAAATAATAATAATAAATAAATAAAAGGGAGAAGGAAAGAAAATATACCTCAAGCAATTAAAAGAATGAAGTTGGGGTCCAAAGAAGGTCGGGGAGCGAAAAGCACCAAAGCGTCGAAAATGCGCGTCTGCAAGAATTAACCAGAAATGTGTGTTAGTCATAAAATATACACACCAAGAAATTAGCTCATAAAAAAAAATGAAATGAAAAAATATGCAAAACAAATGAAAGGAACTATGGTGAAAGTGAGGTTGTGGGGGATTGAACCCCTTACCTCTTGAAAGGAATAAGGGTCTATGCACCACTAAGCCAAGGGAGTAAGGTGAGAATATCAAGCCATGCATGAGGGCCTATTTATAGGAATCAAGGTGAATAGTCTACAAGGGCACCTAAAGGTACTCTCCTAGACTGGGGGGCAAGTGTTGATGCTCATAATCTCATCAATAGAAAGTATGAGGCCGAGGCAAGGCCCCTAGGCCACCGTCGTCTCGGGAAGCCATCACGCAATCACAACACAAGTCTGGGTTCGGTTCTCGTGGAGTCGATGCCAAGTGGCCCACGTTGGCAAGGAATAAGTGCTAAGGCTCAGTAGCCTCGCGAGACCCATCTCGCCCACGCAATCGGCCCCACGGCCTCGCCTATGCCCTCGGCCCCATGGCCTCGCTTGGCCTTGCCAGCCCATACCACCCAAGTGGCCTCGCAAGATGTCTAGGCCACACCACCCAAGTGGCCTCACGAGATGCCTAGACCACGCCTCCCAAGTGGCCTCGCGAGATGCCTAGGCCACACCCCTCAAGTGGCCTCGCAAGAGGTCTCGGCCACGCCACCCAAGTGGCCTCGCGAGATGCCTAGGCCACACCTCTCAAAGGGCCTCGTGAGATGCCTAGGCCACACCCCTCAAGTGGCCTCGCAAGATGTCTAGGCCACGCCACCCAAGTGGCCTCGCGAGATGTAACGACCCAAATTAGCTAATAAGGCTTAAGGGCCTTGATTAGTGTGCCAGGAGGGCAGGTTGGGATTTATGTGTGATTTTATGAGTTAAATGCATGGTTATGATTTAAAGCATGTTATTTGGTTATGTGTTTATCTGAGATGCAAGACTATGTATATTAGTATGCATGTAGGCCCGGATCGTGTTAGAAGGGCGTAATTGTAATTTTGGCCATGTTGGGCATAACTGTATTGATATGTGATAATTGTATTCTGTGAATTGTACCACGAGACTATGTAAGGAATTTTGTACACATTTAAGGCTTGATTATGTTATGGGTTAAGAAATTTGAGCATGGTTTAAGTTTGAACTTTGAGTTTTTATTTTTCTGAAATTGAAATCAAGGATGTGGATTTTGGGGATTTGATTGTGTGTTTGGATGTCTTTGATGATGTTTATGGGTTGTTAGATGGTCTATTTGATGTTTGAAATTGATTTTGGGGTTTTGGTATTGGTTTGGTATGATTTGGGAAGGTTTTAGCTTGGTGAAAACGCAAGAGAAAACCCAGAATTCTGGGTCTGCGAAGGCGTGCCGCGGCACAGTTTTTGCGTGAAGCGGCGGGGAGTCCCTGTCTTGCTGGGTGCCGCGGCACAAGAAAGTTGTGCCGCGGCACAAGGCCAATTTCAGGATGTCATTTTTGGGCAATTTTAGGCCTTTGCTCCGGGGGTTCGGGGGATGTCTCCGGGGTGTTGTTTTAGGAATTTGGGAGTCCCGAGAGTGCGGGATTGGTCCCGGGAAGTGGTTGTGAATTGATTAGTATTTAAGGAAGATTCTTGTGTGTTGTGACTAGGATATTTGATAGGCTCGTGCTAGAGGACCGTGCTCGCGGCGTGAGTGCATCAGGAGGCTCGGAATACAGGTAAGAAAACTATATCACCCGTAGGATAGGGCGTGGGCCCATAGTGTGATTGCGGGGCACGGCCCTATATTGCATGATGAGATGATTGCCGGGCATGGCCATATATTGCATTACATGTTAGGGTGTAGACTTAAATGAATTAATATTTATTGGAATGTTGTTGTGTTATGTTATATGTGTGATTATAGTAAATTGAACGGCAAGGGCCGAGAACGGCGTAGGCTGGGTACGGCAGCGGGGCCGGAAGTAACACCTAGCACATGGGATGCTATAGTCAGGGCAGGGCCCGGTGGATACATGAGTTATCCTTACGGTGAGAACCGATACCCCAGGGCTTTGGTAAGGTTTCTGGGGCGGCATGGCCGTGTTTGCTTAGTCTAATGGTTGACTTGTTTATTTGTGGATTATCTGTTATGATAAACTGTATACATTGCATATGTTATGTTCTGCATGAGTTTTCTTGCTGGGCTTCGGGTCACGGGTGCTCTGTGTTGCAGGTAAGGGCAATGACTGAGTCAACCAACCATGAGTACGGAGAGCGTGAAGCGGCGCGTACATGTTTGCCCTGCCCGACTGCTTTGGTTGGGGGTTTATTAGAAAATGGCTGTAATAATCTATGATTTTTATAATTGATCAATTGTAAACTTATTTTAAGATGTAAATAGTTTTCAAACCTTATTTTGGGATCCCAAATGTGTAATACTAGAAGTTTTATTGAAACAACGCATTTTTCTAAGATTACAGCCTTAACTTTTAATTAGTCACACTTTTGTTTCAAAACCTCGGTTAGCGAGTTCTTTGCACACTGTTTTGTCTTAAAACTCACTTAGTAACGGCTCTAAGGAAGTAGGGCGTTACACGAGATGTCTAGGCCACGCCACCCAAGTGGCCTTGCGAGATTCCTAGACCATGCCTCCCAAAGGGCCTCACAAGATGCCTAGGCCACACCCCTCAAGTGGCCTCGCAAGAGGTCTCGGCCACGCCACCCAAGTGGCCTCGCGAGATGCCTAGGCCACGCCTCCCAAGTGGCCTCGCGAGATGCCTAGGCCACACCTCTCAAGTGGCCTCGCAAGATGTCTAGGCCACGCCACCCAAGTGGCCTCGCGAGATGTCTAGGCCACGCCACCTAAGTGGCCTCGCGAGTTGCCTAGACCATGCCTCCCAAAGGGCCTCACGAGATGCCTAGGCCGCACCTCTCAAGTGGCCTCGTGAGAGGTCTCGGCCACGCCACACAAGTGGCCTCGCGAGATGCCTAGGCCACGCCTCCTAAGTGGCCTCGCGAGTCTAGGCGCCCCTGCCCCATGAGGGCCACATCCACAACGCACTCGACCTTGTGAATAGCTAGGGAGCCACGCCCTCAAGGGGGTCGCAAGGAGAGCGTCTTGCCACACATCCTTAGACATCTTCCAGGGCCACATGCCTATCGCTCAGACTCGTGAGTGACCTCAGGAGGTTTCAGATATCCCATACCAAGGACCCAAGATCTCCACCTCACACCAAGGGTCCCATTCCTCACACCTCGAGATCCCTATGCTTAGGAGATCCAGTACGAGTTGAATGGGACATATTTGTACGACCAAGTACTAATTACGGATACCAATGCCAATGAAACTACTAGGGTAAGAATCATGGTCTGTACGTCTACGGCCATAGGTCAGAGCCGACACCACTACCTCCTGCGCCACTACGCCTGCCACCACGCATCAGACATGGGTACAGACAAGTAGTGGAGACATCCTCCTGACACCTGCTCCTGTATAGGTTGTGCAACCACGACCTCTGAAGCCACTCCCCTGACACAGTACGTATGTACCACTTGGTCCCCTGGACCACTATGTACCTAAGGCCATTAGAGCCTACTATAAAATGAACTCTAAGACCACCTGAAAGGGGGTTGGAAATTTTACTGTAGCAGAGGTTTGAGTGTGAATGAAAGACTGAATTCTCCATTATTGTTCTATCATTGTTCTTGAGTTATTGTTCAAGTTTTTACAGCTTTCCGATTAGTGATCTTAATTTGATAATTTTTCCAACTTAACTTCGTTGACGAGTTCTCACCGTCAACAATAGTATATATGACATATGTTTATGATACGCTTATGGTATATGTTATGACATGTTTTTTTAGCATATGATATGAATTTTATGTATATGATTTATGTTGTTAGTTTTTCCTTGCTGGGCATTAGGCTCATTCCTTTATGTTTATATGTGCAGGAAAATAGCTATGGTGGCGGAAAGGTTCTTGGCAGCTTGGGGGTTGTGTATTGAGGCTGGATGGAATCGATGGACTGAGCGTTCGATTAGAGGATGAAGGCCTTAAAGTCTTTAAATCATATTTTCTATGTATTTTTCCGCACTTAGTTTTTGTAATTGATTTATTTAGATCATGTTATGTTTTTATTTTAAAACAATGGGATCCCATATCCTAAACGCATTTTTATGTATTCAAACCTTTTTCTTTATCTAATAAAGTTATGATGTTTTCATATGTACGCTTTCTTATGATTAAGTATAGTAGTTATTAATGGTCCAAGGTCTAGAATAGTTGGGTCATTACATATTACTAATTCAATCCCGACACTAATAATCTCTTTATGTAGAGGCGTCTCTATTGTGCCCAGAGCTGAGACACTTCCATGTCCTCGCCTACTCAATGCATCAGCCACCACATTGGCCTTGCCTGGGTGGTAGAGAATCTCATAGTCTGATAAACGAGTTGTAGACTCGTTTATGGTCTAGTTTTAGGTTGGTTTTCGTTAGTTTAGGATTATTTTATTGCAGAATTATGCTCGTTTGTTCATGTTTCAAGTTTTCCATGTTAAGTTGGTGAAAAGAGAGAAAAGGAGTGAAAGTGGAAGAAAATATAGTTAAGTTGGAGAAAATCGTGTTTTTTGGGGTCGATATGTGCGAGTTTTGATGCTGCCAATTGTTAGAGAATATATATTATTGCTCAATGGAATTATGGAAAAACCAAATACAACTCTATGCAAAAATACAATGGACAATATAATATTGATTAAATAAATATTACAACTCAATTGCTCAAAATACAAGTAAATAGAAAGATGTAGAAGAAGAAGATTACAAACTCAATACTATAACAATACAAGTAAATAAGATCAACAAGATCAAAAGAATGAAAACAAAAACAAACTCTCACACAACCAAAGTGTAGAGTAGTGGGGATCACCAACTTGAACAAGGTTCAAGACCTTTGGCCAAAAGCTTATTTCCCCCTATTCTCTAAGCACTAAGGGATCTCTCTAGGAAATAACTCTCTGGAATTATCAAGCCTTTTGGTGTATTTTCCAGCCAAGTGCTTTGTGGATGGAAAATGGTGGTTTCTTACAAGTGAGCATTAGGCTCCTATTTATAGAATTTGAGATACCCCTTTGAATTTCAAATTCCACCAACCCCCATGGCTGTTACCAATGTTTAATTGGATGTTTATGGAATTAAAATGGAGATTTGGGAGTTATTTGGGATGTTAGAACCGTTCAATTTGGAAAAAAACTGAAAATTCACATAGGTTGTCAGCCTCACTGGCCGCGGCCACTAGCTTCTGTCCCCCAGGCCGCGGCCACAGGCCATTTTCAGCACAAAAAAGTCATTTTTCCAAAACGTCCCAAATCCTTTCCCACATGATTTTGTAACCTCCAAATACCTATTGGGAGTTAAAAACATGTCTCCAACAGTTATATATCATCATGACTTTGTGTAATCCAATCTCAAATGTGTAACATATAATATACACATTATTGAGTAATATTTGGGAGTTACAAATTTGTAACTGATTTTGTAACTCCAAAATATGTCACATTTGGGCACACACATGTGTCTAATTTTGTGACTCTCACTAATATGTTACAAGGTGTGACAAATCACATTTGTGTGACAAATCACATTTTGTCACATTATTTAATCTAATATTATATTATATAAAATAATATAACACCAATAGCGCTACAACACTATCAAAGGAGCGCCATAGTGCTAGGAAGGACATGAAGGAGTTGTTGAGTCTGGAAGTAGCGCCCCAACGCTACAAAGGCAGTGCCACAATGCTATCAGGGAACAACAGAGCAGCGCCCCAATGCTACATCAACGACGCTACAACGCTAGTGAATAAATTTTGTAGGAATTTTGGCTCTGACTATAGCACTACAGTGCTCAATACATAGTGCTACAATGCTGTAAATGCGTTTTTTCAGATTTTTTATCCACTTTTTGAAGGACAAAATGGTCTTTTCACTTGGGAGCATTGGAGGGCTATTTAAGGGACATTTGTAACGCCCTACTTCCTTAGAGCCGTTACTAAGTGAGTTTAAAAAACGTGATTTCAACTCACTAATCAAGGTTTTAGGTCAAATAGTGTAATTAAGCCATAAATAGAGGAAAAACTTTAGAAATAATAATTTCCATAGAGAATCTTAAAAGTTTTACACTTGGGATCCCAAAATACAGTTTGGAAATATCTACAACATAAAAATAGAACCAAGTCGGCTAAACGACAAAATCTAAGTTCATTTACAAGCATCTCCCAAAATCCTCTGGCTGTGGCAGCCAGGCTGGCCAAACATGTACACGCCGCCTCACGCCTACTATACTCATGGTTGGCTGACCTTCTCTTTACCCTTACCTGCACCACAGAGCATCTGTGAGCCGAAGCCCAGCAAGAAAACCCACAAACATATAACATATGCAACACATATAATAGGCATATAAACAGGCCACCAATGGGCTAAACACATACGGCCTAGCCGTCCCAAGGGTTTACCAAGCCCTGGGTTTGCGGTCCACACCGTGAGGATATCCCAGGTATCCTTTTAGGGACTCGCCCTGACAACTTGCACTCCACGTGCTCAACGCTGCTCCCGGCCCTTCACCGTTCTTGGCCTACACCATTCCCGGCTCTTGCCGATCATTCACATCATAACATACATAGCATAGCAAGCAAGTACAAAATTCTAGGATATTCAGTTAAAGGGCTACGCCCCGCACTTCTAACATATTGGGCTCAACCCTGCATACCAATTCTATTCAAACACATTGGGCTCAGCCCTGCACACAAACTCTATGGGAACAAGGGTTTTCTTACCTGAGTCCCGAGCTCTCCGAGCACCGATGTCCCGAGCACAGTCCTCTAACTTGAGCCTCTCCAAAACCCTAGTCACAACATATTAGCAATATCCATCCATCAAGTTCTAATCCAATAAATAACTTTAAGCCATAACCTTAACCTCCGGGACCTTGAATTCTATCAATCCGGGTGATAAAATCCATCCCGAGCCTTAACCGTTGAATTCCCAAGCCTAAACACCCATAAAAATGCAGACTAGAACTAAGAGCCGAGACCCCACCTTCAAGAGCCGCGACTAGCCTCAAAACAGAGGTTAGCACACCCCTGCAACACACACGGGTTGCGGCGCGCGCACCAAGCGCCGCGGCGCGCACGAACTCTTCGGCCACACTCGGCCGCACGCGTACACGAGCCGCGGCGCACCCCTCCTAGGGCCGCGGCCCTCACCTCCGAACCCAGATTTTCTCACCATCTTTCCACACCTTTCCTCAAGCCAATCCACCCAAAACCTGGCTAACAATCCTAGATAAGCAAAACAGTTATTTCAGCTCAATAACAACACCAAGACCCCATTAAAAATCTGCTCCAAAACTCAGCTAGAATACCCAAAAATAGATCAAGCTTAACTAACATGCAATCCCCAATAACCAGCAGAAATTCAAGACTAAACCTTAGTAACTAGAGCTTACTTGCAGAGCTTAGTCCCTGAGTTTGATCCTCAATCCCCAAGCTTCAAGCTCCTAAGTTCTCTCAGCCCAATTCCTTGCTTAAGCTAGCTTACACCAGAATTTCCTTAAGTTATTTCTTAGAGAATGAAGGAGAGAGAGAGATAAGAATGGTGAGAAGCTATCCTTAGTTCAGAAGGAGGAGTATAGGTAGATTTCCCAAAGCTTCTAAGTAAATCCTCCTTTTTGTTTTACTTGACTTAAGTCTAAAGGGTTACCTCAAGGCTCGGGGTACCAAAACGTCCCCGAGGGCAAAATGGTAATTTTTCCCAATATTCCCTCCTAGACATTCTATCCTCAAATATATCTCCAAATATTTATTTTCATGTCCAGATAATCCCATAGCACACCTAGTACCCAAATTACCCCTCGACTAGCCCCGAGTCGGAATCTTAACCCCGTCGTGACTCTCTGGCTAACCGCTCCCCAGGACTGTCTCGGATCGTGCTGCACAGACATATCACGTATATATAACATTTATCGCACTTACGCCCCTAATATCCAGACGGGGCCCACATGCACATTTAACTCAATTAAACATGCATCACTATCATATATTCACATAAATCCACATATTAGCATATTAAATCACTTATTGCCCTCCAGACACGCTAATCAAGGCCCTAAGCCCGATTAGCAAATTCGTGTCGTTACAACATTATTCTACAATTTTGAGGAGAAGCAGTCTTAGTTTTATAAACCCTAGATTAGAAGAGGCTGTTGTAATTAGTTTTCTCTTTCATCTGAATTTATTAGGTTGATTTTTATGATCAATTATTTGAAGTTTAATTTCATCATGTTGTTTATGAACTAATTTCTTTATCTCGGGATTAATGTAGTCACTGGGATTTCTATTTAATTTTATTATGATATTCTATTGATACTTCTTCTCTATTGTAATCTATATGATGTTTGTTTAATGCTAGTAAATACTTGATCACTATTTACCTGATTTAATGGTTTTGATTCAAAATTCGAAAGATGAGAATTGAATATGCTATCATTGTATAGACATAGGTTGCATATTGGACGAAAGTACCTGTATGGCTTGTGTAGTAATTAGGTTTCCATGTTTAATGCCTTCTATATGTTCAAGTTTATCACAGAAATGTAGAAAACTTGCATATAGATTGAGATCTTATATCTTGAAAAAGAATAAGAATCATTTATATTAACCTGCTATTAGAATAGAAAGAAGAGATTTAGAATTGATTATTAAAATTAATATAATGAACAGTTGATGAAATTAATTCCTAGGCTTTTTATTATTGATTTTTTATTAGAAGAGATGGCGTATGAGCTATTAGAAGAGATGGCGATGAATAATTATCAATGGTCAACTGAAAGGGGACAACCAAAGAAGGTGGTTAGAATGATGGAATTGGATGCCATATCAATGCTTACTGCTCAAGTAGCATCCTTGACAAAGCAACTACAAAAGACTACACTCCCATCTCAAGCTATGCAAGTTCAAAACCTATGTGAATTGTATGGTACAACCCATCCACCCAACCAATGCCCTGCTCTAGATATGAATAACATGCCCATGAAAGAAGCACAAGCTATAGGGAATTACCTGAGACAACCCAATAATCCCAATTCCATGTCCTACAACCCAGGTTGGAAGAACCATCCTAATTTTTCCTAGTCCAATAATCAAAATACTCTACAACCTTACCCTCCACCTCAGATCAACTTGCCCAAAATAAACCACCGTATCCACAGCAACATGCACACCAACACCCTCCACTTGGATATGATCAACCACAAAATAGACCACACCCAATGCCAATGAAACCAGCTAAACCTCAACCTGATGCACTTAACCAATTTATGACTGAAACCAGGGCGTCCATAAGGAGTTTGGTGACTCAAACAGGGTAGTTGGCTACTTTAATGTTGAATAGAGCTCAAGGAAATCTGCCTAGCACTACAGAAGTTAATCCTAAAGAACAGTGTCAAGATATTACTTTGAGGAGTGGAACAAGGTATGAAAGGCCAAAGAAGAATCAGTCAGAGAAGAAGGTCAGAAGGGAAATACACAAGGCATAGACAAAGATAAGTCTAATGATGAAAAGGTTACTGAAGACCTTAGGAAGGAAGAGGAGGTACCACCTGTGAGTATTGAGCATCATGTTAGAATTCCATATCCACAAAGGATGCGTAAGTATAATTTGGATAAGAAATTTGCAAAGTTTTAGAGGTGTTCAAGAAGCTACATATAAATATACCGTTTGCAGAAGCATTAGAACAGATGCCAAGCTATGTGAAGTTTATGAAGGAGATTCTGTCTAATAAGAGAAAGATAGGTGATTATGAAAAAGTAGCATTAACGGAAGAGTGTAGTGCGATTTTGCAAAGGAAACTTCCTTAAAAGTTACGAGATCCTGGTAGTTTTACTATTCCATGCACGATTGGGGAGTTTGAATGTAAGCATGCACTTTGCGATTTGGGGGCAAGTATTAATTTAATGCCTTTGTCAGTATTTCGTAGACTTGGTTTGGGTGAAGCTAGGCCAACCACAGTAACATTACAGCTGGCTGATAGATCTGTGAAGCATCCACATGGTATTATAGAAGATGTGTTGGTGAATGTGGATAAGTTTATATTTCTAGCTGATTTTATAGCTCTTGATATGGAGGAGGATGAGAATGTTCCTATTATCTTGGGGAGGCCATTTTTAGCAACTGGGCAAGCATTGATAGATGTGTAAGAAGGAGAGTTAAGGTTAAGAGTGCAAGGGGAAGAAGTAGTATTTAATGTGTTCAAGGCTATGACTTATCCTAAAGCAAGTGACAATTGTTTCTCAGTTGATGTGGTAGAAGAAGTAGTAGGGAGAAGAAAATTAATTGAGGATCCTCTTGAATTAAGTCTTACAGTTAATGATGTAGATGGTGAGGATAATGAAGAGGCATTGAGTTATTTGAAGTGGATAAAATCATATGAGCCATGGAAGCATAAAAAGTTTGAAGAATTAGGCGAGGGACTGTAAAGACAATTGCCATCGATTCTGAAGCCACTTGCGTTAGAATTGAAGGTTTTATAGGAACATCTGCGCTATGCTTATCTTGGAGAAAAAGAGACTCTTCCGGTCATAGTTTCATCATTACTTTTGGAAGTAAAGGAGGAGAAGTTGTTGAGGGTGTTAAGGGCTCATAAAACTGCTATAGGGTGGACTCTTGCTGATATAAGAGGAATAATCCCATCGACAGTTATGCATAGAATTCTTATGGAAGACAATGTTAGACCAACTATTGATGCTCAACGAAGACTTTATCTGACAATGAAAGAAGTGGTGAGGAAAGAGATTTTGAAATGGCTAGATGTTGGAGTGATTTACCCTATTTCTGATAAAGCTTAGGTAAGTCCAGTACAAGTAGTACCTAAAAAGGGTGGTATGACTGTGGTGAAGAATGAGAGTAATGAATTGATTCCAACAAGGACTGTGATGGGTTGGAGGATATGTATAGATTATCGGAAGTTAAATAAGGCAACTAGGAAAGATCATTTTCCTTTGCCTTTTATTGATCAGATGTTGGATAGGTTGGCAGGGCATAACTACTATTGTTTTCTAGACGGGTACTCAAGCTATCATCAAATTGTAATTGCATCGGAGGATCAAGAGAAGACAACGTTTATATGTCCTTATGGTACTTTTGCTTTTATAAGGATGCCATTCAGGCTATGTAATGCACCAGCCACATTTCAACGGTGTATGATGGTGATATTCTCTGACATGGTTGAGAAGGGGATTGTGATTTTTATGGACGATTTTTCAGTTTATGGGTCTTCTTTTGACAAGTGTTTGACTAATTTGGAGTTAGTTTTGAGGAGATGTGAAGAGTCGCATTTAGTACTTAATTGGGAAAAGTGCCACTTTATGGTGAATGAAGGAATTGTATTGGGGCACAAGTTTTCTAAGAAAGGCATTGAAGTGGATAGGTCAAGATTTCTACGATAGAGAATTTGCCACCTCTAGTTTCAGTTAAAGGAGTAAGGAGTTTCTTGGGCCATGCAGGATTTTATAGGAGGTTTCTCAAAGATTTATCCAAGGTCTCGAAGCTGCTTTCCACCTTGTTAATGAATGGGGTTCCGTTTGATTTTGATGAGAAGTGTCACCAAGCTTTTAAGATACTTAAGGAGAAATTGATTTCGACACCTATAGTTGTAGCACCTCAATGGGATTTTCCATTTGAATTAATGTGTGACGCTAGTGATTTTGCAGTTGTGGCAGTGTTGGGACAAAGACTTGATAAGGTATTCAGAACGATTTATTATGCAAGTCGTACCTTGAATGATGCTCAAATTAATTATGCAACTACGGAGAAGGAGCTGTTGGCCATAGTGTTTGCCTTTGATAAGTTTAGGCCATACTTGATTATGAATAAGGTGGTTGTTTATACAGATCATTCTACGATAAAATATCTTATGACCAAGAAAGATTCCAAGCCTCGTCTTATTCGGTGGATTTTGTTGTTACAAGAATTTGATGTGGAAATTAAAGATAAGAAAGGCACAGAGAATTTGGTGGCTGATCACTTGTCTAGATTGGAGGTTGATGAGGAATTTCTTGATAAAGAATTTCAGATTAATGATGCTTTTCCTAATGAGCAGTTGTTTGAAGTAAGTGTTTGTAAGGATGTTCCATGGTTTGCAGACTATGTAAATTTTTTGGCTGCAAATGTTATACCTCTTGAGATGACAAGGCAACAATTGAAGAAATTATATTCGGAGGTGAAGCACTATTACTTGGAGGAGCCTATTCTGTATAAACATTGCCCTGATCAAGTTATTAGAAGATGTGTGCCCGAAGAGGAGATGTTTTCCATCTTGACTCACTGTCATACTTTGCATTGCGGCGGTCATTTCGGAGGAACAAGAACAACAACAAAAGTTTTGTAGAGTGGGTTTTACTGGCCTACATTATTTAAAGATGCTAATGTTTTTGTCAAAAGTTGAGGTCGTTGTCAACAGACTGGGAATATATCAAGAAGAGATCAAATGCCAATGACTGGTATTTTGGAAGTTGAGTTGTTTGACGTATGGGGAATAGACTTTATGGGACCTTTCCCGTCATCGTATAGTAACAAGTACATTTTGCTTGCGGTGGATTATGTTTCAAAATGGGTAGAAGCTGCAGCAACTCCTACTTGTGATGGGAAAGAGGTACTTAGATTCCTTCACAAAAATATCTTTACTTGGTTCGGCGATCGGGGAAGTCATTTTTGCAACAAGTCGTTCACTACTCTTTGTGCTCGTTACAGTGTTCATAATCGAAAGGCGCTGTTGTATCATCCAATTGCAAATGGCCAAGCTGAAGTGTTGAATAGGGAAATAAAAGGTATATTGGAAAAGACAGTATATATGTTAAGGAAGGATTGGTCGAAGAAGCTCGATGATTCACTTTGGCCTTATCGCACTGCATTTAAAACTCCGATTGGTATGTCACCATATCAATTAGTGTTTGGTAAGGCATGCCATTTACCGGTGGAACTGGAGCATAGAGCTTATTGGGCTGTGAAAAAGTTAAATCTTGATCTCTTTATGGTAGGACAAAATAGGCTTATGGAGTTAAATGAGCTTGAAGATTTCCGAAATGAAGCTTATGAGAATGCGAGGATCTATAAAGAGAAGTCGAAGGCTGTTGACGGTAAGAACTCGTCAACTAAGTTAAGTTAGAAAAATTGCAGAGTAAAGATTATCGAAAGAAAAGCTTTAGAAATCTAAGTATAAACTCCAAGAACAATTGCAGAGAAAATGGTGAAATCAGTTTGCATTCACTATGGCCCCAATCCCCTTCCATGTGGAATTGAGGTTCATTATATAGTGGGCTCTAATGGCCCTAGATACACTGTGGTCCAGGGGACCAGGTGGTACATAAGTACACTGTCAGGAGAGTGGTTTCAAAGGTGGTGTTATTTGTACAAGTACATGGCCAGGTACCATAAGGACGCCTCCACTACTCGACCGTACGACTGTCAGAGGAGTGGCGCAGGTGGTAATGGTGTCGACTTTGACATTTGGTTAGGAGCATGCAGGTCAGGCCCTCTCTCCTAGTACTCCAACTACTTGTCTTGCATGAGTGCCATGGTCAGGCGTATGGGGTGTTAAAAGCCGTACCCCGTACAAGATTGTACTAACATGACCTTTCTGAATCATACTTGGGCTTTCACCTCTAGATAGTGGGGTTTCCATAGGTCCCCATAGGAGATGCATCTCGAGGTGAAGGGCGCGAGATGCTCTCCCGTGAGGCCCTCGTGGCGCAGCCAGGGCGAGGCTAGGTGAGGCCGTCTGCTGAGTGCCATGGCGCGCGAGGCACTGGCGCTCGCGAGGCCGCCTGCTGAGGGTTGTGGCGTGCGAGGCAAGGCCAGGCGAGGCCATTTGCTGAGTGCCGTGGCGCGCGAGGCGCTGGGGCTCGTGAGGTTGCCTGCTGAGTGCCGTGGTGCGCGAGGCGCTGGGGCTCGCAAGGCTGCCTGCTAAATGCCGTGGTGCGCACGCGAGGCGGTGGGTGAGGTGCTCATGCGAGGCGGTGGGCGCGGGGTGCTGGGCACGCCAAGGGGTGGTGTGAGGCTGGGGCCTCGCGAGATGTGTGTGCGGCTGTGACGCGCGAGCCGCCTCGCTGGGTGCTCTGAGAGGTGATGCGAGGCGGGGGCCTCGCGAGACGTACATGCGCCATGAGGTGATGCGAGGCTGTTGCAAGAGGACGGTGGCCCGAGCGTCCCGCGGCTCAGACATGAATTTAGGCCTTTATGGGACCTTAGCACACGCCTTGGATCTTTTACAGGCATGGAATATTGAGCATCCATACTTGCCCCTCAGTCTAGGAGAGGACCCTTAGGTGCTCTCGTAGACTATTCTCCTTGATTCTTATAAATAGGCCTTCATGCAAGGCTTATTATTTTCACCTTACTTCCTTGGCTTAGTGGTTTTGAGAATCCTTCCTCTTTCAAGAGGTGAGGGGTTCAATCCCCCACATCCTCATTTTTTCCATAGTTTCCTTCATTTTATTTTTTCATTTCATTTCATTTTTTTTTTTACATATGAGCTAATTTTTGGTATGTCTATTTGGAGGCTAACGCATCCTTTTTGTCTATTTTTGCAGACGTGTATTTTCGACCATTTGGTGCTTTTGGCCCTGGACCTCTTTTTTGGCCTCGACCGCCTCTAATTTCTACATCTTAAGGTATATTCTCTTTTTCCCTTGTTTTCATTGGGTCCAAATTAGCGTTACTCGGGATGGGGTACCATGGCCTGAGCTTGCAGTGAGTTTGCCCAGTTGTATGGCCCACTTTTTTATACCCTGTAGTGGGTCATTTAGGGCGTTTGCATCTAGAGGTTTTAAGCCCATTCCTTTGTGTTTTGTAGCCATCCCCTCATTTATACGTGAACCCCTTTCTGCTTTCGGGACGAGGTCTCATGGCCGGTGACGGTCCGTTTGACATACCTCTGGGAGTTGAGTTTGTTGACCTGTCCTCAGACTCAGAGTCCCCTGAGGAAAACCCTTACCAAGACTATGACTCCTTAAGGCATGCTCGTATCCGTCACCTTGAGCACATGGTTGAACTTAGGCATAAAATTTGGGTGGTGGAGAGTGAAATTGACTCGGCGTTAAGAGGAGACGGAACACCCTTCCCCCTGACCTTAGTGACCATGTAGCGGGCCTTAGGGTGACCCTTTTAGAGTTGAAGAGGAAGTTGGAGTTTATGGAGGGGCACCTTTCGCCTGAGCCCCCCAGCCCATCCTCGCCTGATGAGTGTCATGGGGCCGCTTCTGCTTCCCCTCAGCCCTTAATTTTGATCTTCCCTAGCCTAGTGCTTCTGCAGCTAGTCCCCCGGTGGAAGACTCTTGCTAGGAAGAGATAATGGAGGGTCAAGTGTCCTATCTCTTCCTCACCTTTTTCTTTTGGTTTTGCAGATATGCCGAGGGCATGACGACAGGTATCTACCAATGAACCGGACGAGGTTCCCTTACTGGCATCCGAACTGGTGTCACATGTGTCAGAAAGCAAGCTGAAAGAAATTGTGAAGCACTACCGCGTTCCTCTGGAGTACGCCTTATATGCTCCTTTGGAGACATGCCGGGCTGACAGCCCTAGGACCGGCTTCATGGCCTTTAGTGAGCACATTTTGAAGGCAGGTGGTACCATCCCCTTGCACCCATTTTTCATAGCGGTCCTTAACTACTTCGACCTGGCCCCTCTTCAGCTGGCACCCAATGGCTGGCTGACTTTGAGCTGCCTTTTCATTGCGTTCGCGGTACTTGCCAAACGCACCCCTACGACGCTAGAGGTGCAATTCCTGTATAACCTCATGCCCTCTCCCAAGTCCAAGGGCTTTTACTATTTGCAAAAGGCCAATAATGAGGTCCCTTTGATAGAGGGCTCGGTGTCCAATCCGGGGTCCTGAAAGTGGGACTTTTTCTTCGTAAAGGGCCCTCTTTTTGTCCGAGAGGACTTTCGTGACACCCCCAGTAAGTACTCTGAGCCTCCTTTTCTTTTTACTGGAACTCACTCTTTTATACTTATGTTTGTTTTGACAATGGCGTGGGTCATGCAGAGCAATTTTCCGTTCCCAAGGTTGTTGGGTCGGAGGCGGACGCCGTGAGGGACCTCATTAAGGCTGACCCCGCCCTGAAAAAGGCGGTGTTCTTATTCACCGTGGAAAATCTTAACCTCCACAGGCTGTCCCCGGTTTCAGACCCTAACTTGCTGTGGACCATCCCTGGGTCCAAGAAGATGAAGGCGGTGTCGGCCGAGCCTTGCCCAGACAAAGGTGAGGCTGAGGATGAGCCAGAGGAAGCCCCCCTTGAACGCGGGGGACCTTACCAGCTGCCCCCGTCTCCTGGGGGAAGCCCTCCTTATGCCTCTTATGACCAGGACATAGCCTCCCAATATTAAGACCAGCATGCCGTACCGGGGTGTTTTGTTTGCCCCGACCCTGAGGGCTGTGACGCTTTCACTCAGGCTCCTCTCGACCCTGGTCCATCGGGGGTTTACTTTGCCAATTTTCCAGCACCTCCCTCTGATCTACCTGGGCCTCACTTTTCCACTTTTTCTGCGCCCCCTCCCATTTCAGCGAGCGGGTCATCTGTCCTTACCCAACCAGGTGCCCCTGGCCTGGATGGGGTGCCCTGGGTAGATCGTATGTCGACCACTTACGGGCGGCGGTTCACCCAAATCTCCTCGGACCTCCCTGAGCCTGACTGAAATAGTCTTGGGAGTTTCACTGTGTCAGACCTTGGGGAAACCTTAAGGCGCACCACTGCTAGGGTGAGTTAATGCATCTTGTGTCGGTCCTATTATATATATATATGTACATACATTTTTTTTGTTACTTATTATTTTTGTTGTTAACTTTCTTGTGCAGTCCCATATTGTGGCTCAGCGGTTTGCCGACTCGGCTAACATTCTCTCTACGACAAGTGCTGAGAGGGAGAGTCTCATGGCCCGGGTCCAAGAGTTTGAGAAAGAGCTTGAGGAAACCCAGACTGAGCTAAAGAGGGTTCGGACCAAACTTGCTGCCTCGTCAAAAAGAAAGCTGAAGGTGGTTGCAAAAGCTACGAAGCTGCAAGGCCAAGTTACCAGCCTGGAGAGCGAACTCCAGGGGACCAAGGCTATCACGGCAGCGTCACAGGAGAGAGTTACTTATTTAGAGGCCGAAGTCGAGGCTACCAGGGCCGCAATCCAGGCTGCTAGGGCCGATGTCTCCACGTCGCATGAGATAATTGCTTCCTTGGAGGCAGAGAAGACTGCCATTGAGTACAGGTCCATAGACCACGCCCTTTACGGTGTGTGGAGGCAGGATCCCAATTTTGATTTTTCTTCTTTCGGTGAGCACGCCGTTGCTCGAGCGGCCGTGTGGAGCGCCCGTGGCAGGAAGCCCTGAAGTTGTTATTTCATAACTTTTGTCAGCTAGCCTGCTATGGGTGTATGCTCTTTTTTGAACCTTTGTAATATCATTATCATTACTATTTTTCTTTTGTAAATCTTGTCATGTCCTCAAGACTCCCTTTTTTAATGTATATATACATGTGTGGTTATTTATCTCTTATTCCACTGCATTTGAGGTCTTTTTGAGCCTGTATGATGGGGTTTGGTAGGTTCCCCTCTATTATTTACCAGGCTAGAGGTCCTTTGGAGCCCATGTGAACAGGTTCACTGGGACCTTTTTTAGTGCCCCTTGATTACTTCTGTAAGGACATTTTGACCCCTTGGGTTCTAGCTATCCTTTTATATATTCTTGCGCACGCTTATTATTTTTTTGCGAGAAGCGTCCTTCTCGTCGTTATTCATAGTACTATTTTTGCAAGGGTCTCTTTTAGGACCCTTTTTGGCTAGACGGCTTGGTGGCTGCTCTAGGCTTATTGGTGGGTGCTCTCTCTAAGGTCTTTCCTCTTGTGGGAGCATCTGCCTTTATTTGAAAGTGTGTTGTTGTTGTTGTTTTTTTTTTGTTTTTTGTAAGACCCTTTGGCCTCCTTGATGTTCACAAAGGTAGCTAATCCTTGTGAACCCAAGGGATGCCTTGTAAGGTCCTCTCCCTGTTTTATAAATATAAGGACTTCGCTTAAGGCCCTAATACAAGGGGTCCTTTTGGGATCCACTGTTAGAGGGTTCTTTTTAGGATCATGGTCCCTTTTAAGGTCCTCCTGATAGAGGGTCCTTTCTAGGATGCTCTTGGTGCATAGGGTCCTTTTTAGGATCCTCCTGATAGAGGGTCCTTTTTAGGATCCTGTCGCAAGGGGTCCTTTTTTGGATCCTCCTGTTTGCTGGGGGTCCTTTTTTGGATCCTCCCGTTTGCTGGGGGGTCCTTTTTAGGTTCCTCTTGTTAGAGGGTCCTTTTTTTAGGATCCTCCTTTTTTTAGGATCCTCCTGTTAGAGGGTCCTTTTTTGCTTGCTGTATGTCTTTACCTCCTGTCCTGCCCCCCAAGTGTTTGGTGAAATTTATTTCGGCAGGCACTTTGGCTGATGCTCGCATAGAGAAGAAAAATAACACGTGAAGTTGCAAACAGTTTCATTCATAGCACGTGGTTTACAACGGCATATTTAAAGAAGGGATACATCTAATTGGGAGGTTACCTAGGTAGCCTCTTTGATTCTTACACACTATGATAACATAACAAGGAACAAACTAAACATAGGTCCTCTGTGCACCGGGGGCCGAAGCCCCATTGGTAGCATTTCTCGAGGTGTTCCGCAACTCGGGGGTCCAACTCGTGTGGATCGCGCCTTCATACACAACCATTGCCATCGGCACTGATGGTTTTGTGGCTGTGCAAAGGGACATGTTATAGCATTCCCTCGCTTCCTTCTGCTCCCCTTTCATGCATGCTACTCCCCCAGGGGTTGGGAATTTCATAGCCAGGTGATACACAGAAGTTATTGCCTTCAATTCTCTCAGAGAGGGTCTCCCTAATACCGCGTTGAAGGCTGAGGCGTAATCCACCACGACAAAGTTTGCCATTATGGTGGTTTGCTTGGGTTGTTCCCCCATGGTGAGGGCTAATTCAATCGCACCTAGGGGCTGTATCAAGTCCCCTGTGAACCTGTAAAGGGAGGAATTGCAGGATTTCAAGTGTCGAACACTCAATCCCATCTTCTCCAAAGCGAGGCGATGCAGGATGTCCACAGAGCTTCCATTATCCACTAGGACTCGATGTGCTCTCATGTTTGCAAGCTGGACAGTTAGCACCAGGGGGTCATTATGAGGGAAATGCACCCCCTGCGCGTCTTCTTCAGTGAAGTTATTGAGTCATTCTCGCCCTTGAAACTCTTCAGGGGGCGTTGCTCCAGACTTAAAATGCACGGTGGTGGACTTCGTCTGGCCTCCTTGGCGTATTTGTCTCGTCCCTTCCTTGAATCGCCTCTGAATCCTGGTCCTCCAAATATGGTCCTGATCTCTCCCTGTACTTCTGGGGCCACCCCTCGCGCCCGCGGCGGGGACACTCCTTCTTCTGGCCTCTGGTTCTCCTTGTGAACGTATCTTCCCAAATGTCCCCTGCGAATGAGCTCCTCGATTTCCACCTTCAAATGGTTGCATTCCGCGGGGGTGTGGCCGACATCCTTGTGATATTGGAAATACCTGCTGGGGTCTCTTTTAGACTGATCTTTTTTCATTTGCAGTGGTCTTTTAAAAGGGACCTGGTTTTCATTCGCAACGAAAATATGCTTCCTTGCATGGGTGAGGTCAGTGTAAAAGGTGTAGGGGCCCTGTAGGCGCTTCTCAGAGTGTTGATGCTTCCGGGGTCGATCATCTCTTGTTCCCTCATAAAACCCCTTCTTCTTTGCACCACTTAGGTTTTCTCGGGCTAAAGGTTTCAGGGCCGATGGGCCTTTTCCGGCTTTGATGTTCTCGTGACCATCCTCCACGCGAATGTATTTTTGTGCTCGCTCGTAGAAATCATCCAAGTCTGTGACCTCCCTCTTGAGCATGTTATCCCATAACTTGCTTCCTGGGCGTACTCCAGCTGTGATGCCCATTTTCAGCTCCCGGCGGGTCAAGCTCCCTACTTTAGCTGCCTCCATATTGAACCTGTGAATATAGCTCTTCAGACTCTCGTTTTCTCCTTGCTTCACATTTGCGAGGCTGGTGCCTGGCATCGTGTAGTCTTGCACGGCATGGTGCTGCTGGAGGAATTCATCAGAAAGTTATTGCCAAGATCTGATGGACCCTGGTCTAAGTCTTTTGAACCATTTGTACGCAGGTCCTTTTAAGGTGACAGCGAAGCAATGACATCTCTCCCCGCTGCCAATTCCCCTCAGCTTCATCAGGTCGTTAAATGTATCTAGATGGTATTTTGGATCTGTGCTTCCTTTGTAGAGGGTCACATGGGGCTCCTTAAAATTGGCAGGGAGCTGGATGGCTTGGATCTCCCTAACGAAGGGTGACTCATGGTCGAACTCCTCCTCAACAACTTGTCCTCCAGAGGCGGTGACGATCTTGCTTCGCAGGCTCCTCATTTCTGTGTCCAGGTCCTGCCTCCTCTTGCTTAGGGAGTCCCTTAAAGCGGATGGGTTAAGATCCCCCTTTCCTTTGCCCTCTCGAGGCGCCATAGGGGGCGTGGTCCTTTTGCTCGCCCTCTTCTTGTTGAGCTCCTCCCATAAATCTGAGGGTGCCTTTTTTGAGGTGACCTCGTCATCGTTGTGAGGGGCAGCATTGGCCTTCGGCTCTGGCTTCTGGGCCTGCTTCGGTGGTTAAGGATGTTCTCATTGCTTCATTCGGGGGGTGTTACTAGTGGAATGTCGAGTCCTCCCATCGTTTACTGGGACGGTGGTCTCTGCCCCCTCCTGACCTTTCTCTTTTCTCTTGGGCGGGGTCACGCTTTACTTACCTTGCAACAGGTCATTCAGCACCTCTTTCATATTCTCCAGGGTGGTCTCCAACCTTTGGTTCTTACGGTGCAGCTCATGTATTTCCTCTTCGTAGAACCGAGATTTTAAACTTGAGCTCACGGAATGGACCCGGGGATGTTTATCACATCTATGCGTCGAGGGGCCCGGGTCCTGCCGGCCGGAGTTTGGTACTTGTGGTGGTTTAGGAGGCGGGAACTCGTTGACATTTCCCGGTGGTGCCCTTGGAGGACTCTCTCCGGGCGGGACGGCCGGTGACGAGACCTCTCTATCACCCTAGTGAACCTCAGGGTCCCTAGGGGGCTCCACATCTCTGGGTGGAGGAGGATCTTTCATGGAGGCCTTCAGCTAGACTCCGTTAAGGTGGACCTCCACCTCTCGTGGCTCCCTGAGTCGCTTTGAACGTCTCGGCATTTCTTCTTGCCGGAAGTAATGGTAGAACAGTAGCTTGGTACTTAGATTCCCACAGACGGCGCCAAACTATTGACGGTAAGAACTCGCCAACTAAGTTAAGTTAGAAAAATTGCAAAGTAAAGATTATCGAAAGAAAAGCTTTAGAAATCTAAGTATAAACTCCAAGAACAATTGCAGAGAAAATAGTGAAATCAGTTTGCATTCACTATGGTGCACTGCTACAGTAATTTTTCCAACCCCCTCCCATGTGGAATTGTGGTTCATTATATAGTGGGCTCTAATGGCCCTAGATACGCTGTGGTCCAAGGGACCAGGTGGTACATAAGTACACTGTCAGGAGAGTGGTTTCAGAGGTGGTGTTGTTGGTACAAGTACATGGCCAGGTACCATGAGGATGCCTCCATTACTCGACCGTACGACTATCAGTGGAGTGGCGTAGGTGGTAGCGGTGTCGACTCTGACATCTGGTTGGGAGCATGCAGGCCAGGCCCTCTCTCCTAGTGCTCCAACTACTTGTCTTGCATGAGTGCCATGGTCAGGCATACGGGGTCTTAAAAGCCGTACCCCATACAAGATTGTACTAACATGACCTTTCTGAATCATACTTGGGCTTTAACCTCTAGATGGTGGGGTTTCCACAGGTCCCCATAGGAGATGCATCTCGAGGTGAAGGGTGCGAGATGCTCTCCCGCAAGGCCCTCGTGGCATAGCCGGAGCGAGGCTAGGCGAGGCCGTCTGCTGAGTGTCGTGGCGCGCGAGGCGCTAGGGCTCGTGAGACTGCCTGCTAAGTGCCGTGGCGCGCGAGGTGCTGGGGTTCGCAAGGCTGCCTGCTGAATGCTATGGTGTGCGAGGTGGTGGGCGAGGTGCACACGCGAGGCGGTCAATGCTGGGCGCTGGGCACATCGAGGGGTGGTGCGAGGCTGGGACCTCGCGAGATGTGTGTCCGGATGTGACGCACGAGCCACCTCGCTGGGCGCTCCGGGAGGTGATGCGAGGCGGGGGCCTCGCGAGACGCACATGCGCCATAAGGTGATGCGAGACCGTTGCAAGAGGATGGTGGCCCGAGCATCCCGCGGCTCAGACATGTATTTAGGCCTTTATGGGACCTTAGCACGCGCCTTTGATCTTTTACAAGCATGGAATATTGAGCATCGACAAAGGCCTTTCATGATAAACGAATACTAAGGAAGGATTTCCAACCAGGAGATAAAGTGCTGCTATTTAATTCCAAACTTAAGCTTTATCCTGGTAAATTAAAGTCGAGATGGTCAAGACCGTACACGGTAGTTGCGTCACTTCCTTATGGAGTAGTGCAAGTTCATAGTGAGAAGACAGGACATTTTAAGGTGAATGGTCAGAGGTTGAAGCATTATTTGGAGGGTCCGGTGGACAAATGCAATTCCGTGGTGATTTTGGAACCACTTTGATCTGACTATAAACAAGAGTCCGGCTAAAAGACGTTAAAGACAGCGCTCTTAGGAGGCATTCCTAAGTTATTTTTATTTATTTTGTATTTTAAATTTATGATTTTTGTTTTTGTTTGGTTTAGAGCAATGTTTAGGGAATTTGTTTTAGTGATTATTTTTATTTTTGATGTATTGTATGAACCGTGAAAAATGTGAAAAAAAACGCAAGAGTTTACAAGAAAAAGGTTAGAAAAATGTTAATTTGTGATGCAGTAGCACTACAACGCTAAGAAGAGGGCACTATGGCGCTAATCTCAGAACCAGAAAGGCATTTTGAATGGTCATTAGCACTACGACACTGTATTAGTAGCACTATGGTGCTATTTCCAGAGAGAAAAAGGGGATTTTGAACCGTAACACAACGCTGAACTAGTAGCGCCATGGCGCTCTTTCCAGAGCCGAATAGCCTAGAAACCCCTAGTAGCGCTACAGCGCTGGACATGTAGCGCTACAGCGCTGGACATGTAGCGCTACAGCTCTCTTACCCAGATTTTTTTTTATAAAGGGGCTGAATTTTGAATTTCTTTCCCCCAACCCTCATTTTTTCTTCTCCTTCTATGTTCTCTCTATCCCAACACCCCAAAGCCTCCATAGATCCTCCATTATAGTCTCTTTCCAGAAAATTTCACCATATCTTCCACTATTCTTCTTCATTTTCTTTTCTATCTCATCCCTTTTGTCCATTGTTCCAATTTATACTTCTAAATTCAATTTCATTTTCCAAATTCCATTTTGAGCCCTAAAAAGTTAGAATTTCAAATTTCTTGAAGAAGGTTCAAATTTTCAAAGGGCTTTACTTAATCAAGCACAAAGGAGACCATTTCAAGGGTTAGTAAGTGTTTTAAATCCCATTTATTCTAAGATTTCTTGCTGCATTTGGGATTGGGTTCCATTGTTGATTTTCTTTGGTGGATATTGATTGTTGTTGCCGTGCTTTGGAGAATTTGGGTTTTGGGTTTTGTGTTTTGTGAAATTGAATTTATAGGGTTGTTGTGAAGAGGGAAAGTGTTTAATTTAAGGGGAGGTGCTGCCAAATTTTTTGTGGGTTGGTGTTATTGTGAGTGTAGATAATGACTCCTAAAAGTAGAGCGGAAAGGAATAAGGATAAGGGGAAAGGCTAAGCTTCTGCTTCCCAATCGAGGGATGATAGTTCGGAGCAAGAGTATGATGAAACTAGGTTTATAAATTTTCAGGCTCAAGATCATTATGAAAAGTTTGTTAGAAAAACATTGATTCCTGAACGTGAGGTGGAATATCAATCTGACCCTTTTGATCATCAGATTTTTGAATTAGTTAGAGCTAATCTCGCGGCTCGGAAGTGGGACAATTTAGTGACAAAATTAGCACAAGCAAACATATCATTGGTGTATGAGTTTTATGCCAATTTAAGAAATAAACACAATGATAAAGTTTTTGTTAGAGGGAAGCGAGTCCCTTTCACTGTGGAGTCTATTAATAAGGTTTTCAATGTCCCACATATAAAAGAGCAAGAAGAAGATTATACAAGGATTTTAAAGGGATATATCGATTATAATGCTGTGGCTGAAAAATTATGTTTTTGAAGGTGCTCCTTGGAACTTATCTGGAACATTACCTTAAAGTATAGCATCCTGTCAACTGAATATTGAGGCTAGATTTTGGGCTTTCTTTGTTTGTGCTCGATTTATGCCAGTAAGTCATGTATCTGACATGACTAAAGATCGAGTACTATTGATGTATGTGCTCATGACGGGAATGACTATTAACGCAGGTTCATGGATTAAGGAAAACATTGAGTTCATTGAAAAGGGCCATAGCACTAGAGGTTTGGGCCATGGATCTGTCATAACAATGTTATGCTATGAGGCTGGAGTTCCGGAGTTTGTCACTAATATTTATCAGTCGTTGCAGCAACCTTTGTTGATTACTTTGATGAAGGACTATCCTGAGCCTACTCTATATGTGCCACAGATGAGAAAAAAGGGTAAACGCCGTGTCGAAATCAATATATGTGGAAGAAGAGGCTGATCCGGTGATGCCGGGAGGTAGTAGTGATCAGAGCCTGAAGAACGTCAATGATAAGTTGGGTTATCTTATCCAACAAAATCAATATATTGTTCAGCAACAGCACATGATGCATCAATACATGGGCCAACGGTATGAATATAAGGTGAACCATGTGGCTCGCTTAAACAACCTGATGAGTCTGTGGTCTTTAAATGAATCGGATCAAACTTATTTTACTCCACCACCACCATATCCGCCGTATGCCCCATTCTACTCTTCGCCTCCGCCTCAGTCATTTGCGAGATTTCAAGAACCATAGCCTCCGCAGTCTCAACCTTTCAAGGGACCTTAATCTCAACCGCAACAACCGCCATACTGACGTGGCTGGCTAGGTAAGTCTCTGTTTTCATTATTTATGTACTTAGCATTGGGGACAATGTTCGGTTTTAAGTTTGGGGAGAGATTTATTTTTGGTGTTCTTTGATGCGTTTCCGTTTGTTTTACGGTTTGTTTGTTTTTAATTTTCATTAGTTGTTTGTTTTGAGTCATGTTTTAGAGTGTAAATTAAGTTGATAATTATTGCCATTTGAATATGATTGACTGTTTTGTAGTATAATACAAAGGAAAAATGGATGTTCTTCTAAAAATAATCTATGTGCTTGGTTAGATTACTTTATTTTTCACTATGATTTGTTTACATTAGAGATCTATTGCTCATAAATTGCAAATGCTATAATTAAGTTATTTTATGCATGTCAAATTTGGATTATGGATTGAAAAGTTTGAAAAAAATTCTTGCACCTGCTTGCTTACTATTTGAGATGAAATTTGAAACAATGCACATTTGGGCAAATGATATAGGCAATTTTTTTGGACTGGTTGTGCCTTTCAAGCTAACCCTATTAAATTTTATCCTTAGTCAACCCTTTTGAGCCTTACAACTGTTTTCTTGTTAACACATTCTTTTGAGCCTAACTGTGAAATAAAATACATTTACTCTTTTTGACCCATACCATGAGCATGAAAATTATTATATAAGGGGAGTGAATGTGTAATGGGATGTTTGTATTATGTGTTATTCAGAAAATTACTTTTGATTGAGAAAATAATTAAAGAAAGAAAAGGAAAAGAAAGTGAAAAATAATTATGCTCCCAAACAATTATCTATTGAAAAATCAAAGTTTGGGGGAGTGTATTGAAAAAAAACACATATATTCTCAATCATTGCACAGAAAAAGGGGTAACAAGGGATGAGTGGTGTGAAATTTATGGGAAAGTTTGTTTAGTTGGAATGCTTGTGGTATGAATAAGCCTAAAAATGTCTCTTTATCTACCTATACCTAAGCCTTCTATTACAAACCTTATAAAGTCCTATTGATTCTTGTTTGTGCATTTGTTTATATTAATGGAGAATAGTAAGTAATGCATACATATGGAAATAACTTGATTATGTGGTTAGTTGGTGAGAATTTGATGTGCATAAAGTGGTTCAATTATTTTATTTGTGAGCAATGAGTAAATGAGTTTTGGTGTTGATAAATTGCAGTGAAAGGGTGAAGAAATTGACACTGAAAATCTAGATTAATGTTTTAAATATCATGATTGTTTTTCCTGCGAATTATATATGCATAGTAGTCTTGAGTATTTGAATTATATCATGATTCTTCTCTATTGTAATCTATATGATGTTTGTTTAATGCTAGTAAATACTTGATCACTATTTACCTGATTTAATGGTTTTGATTCAAAATTTGAAAGATGAGAATTGAATATGCTATCATTGTATAGACATAGGTTGCATATTGGACGAAAGTACCTGTATGACTTGTGTAGTAATTAGGTTTCCATGTTTAATGCCTTCTATATGTTCAAGTTTATCACAGAAATGTAGAAAACATGCATATAGATTGAGATCTTATATCTTGAAAAAGAATAGGAATCGATTATATTAACCTGCTATTAGAATAGAAAGAAGAGATTTAGAATTGATTATTAAAATTAATAGAATGAACAGTTGATGAAATTAATTCCTAGGCTTTTTATTATTGATTTTTTATTAGTTAATTCATTGTCTTGTTTCCAGTTATTTAAATTATGTTCATAAGTTAGAGTATTCACTTTAATTTTATTCTTTTCATCAAAATTTTAATTCACCAAATAGAAAGTTAAAGAACAATTAATGGTATTTGGAAATCAGTCTTCGTGGGATCGACACTCTACTTATCATATATTACTTGATTCGACCACGTATACTTGCGTGTTGAATTTCATAGATCACAATCATAGTCCTTTACTAACTCTAACCATTGTTGCTGTCTCATATTCAACTCTTTCTGAGTGAAGAAGTACTTCCAACTTTTGTGATCGATGTATATCTCACACTTATCCCCATAAAGGTGATGTCTCCATATTTTTCAGTGCGAACACCACTGCTGCTAACTCAAGATTATGGGTGGGATATCTCTGCTCAAAGTCCTTGAGTTGACTTAAGGCATAGGCTACCACCTTCAACACGCAACCCAAACAATTCTTAGATGCATCACAATACACCACGAACTCCCCCCCCCCCCCCCCCCCCCCACTGTGGGAACACAAAGGATAGGTGCAGAGATCAACTTATCCTTCATAGTCTAAAACCTTTCTTCACACTTCTCAGTCCATGTGAACTTTTGGTGTTTGCGGGTTAAGTTGGTCAAGGGTTTGGCAATCTTAGAGAAACCCTCAACAAACTTCCAGTAATAACCAGCTAACCCTAAGAAGCTTCGAACCTCTGAGGCATTCTTGGGTTGGGGCTAGTCTCTAATTGCCTCAATCTTTGCTGGATCCATTGCTATTCCATTCCTGGACACTATATGCCCTAGGAAAGTCAATTGTTCTAACCAAAATTTACACTTAGAGAACATAGCATAAAGTTGGTGCTCTCATAATCTATTAAGCGTCAACCTCAGGTGCTCCTCCTTAGTCTTTGAGTAGATAAGGATATCGTCTATAAACACCACTATGAATTTATCCAAGTATTCCTTAAACACTCTGTTCATCATGCCCATGAACGCTACTGGGGCATTAGTGAGTCCAAAAGACATCATTAGGAACTCATAATGTCCGTAGTGGGTTCTGAAGGCTATTTTAGGGATATCTCCTTCCTTCACCTATAGATGATGGTACCTGGATCACAGATCAATCTTTTAGAAGACTGCTGCCCCTTGCAGTTGGTCAAAGAGGTCATCTACCCTAGGCAAATGATATTTTTTCTTAATCATGACCTTATTGAGTTCTCGGTATTCGATGCACATTCTCATACTTCCATCCTTTTTCTTTACAAATAGAACTGGTGCTCCCCACGATGAATGACTAGGTCGTATGAATCCCTTATCCAACAATTCCTTCAACTCTACAGGTGCCATTCGGTAGGGTGCTTTTGAGATTGGTGTTGTTTTTGGTGCAAGTTCGATCACGAATTCAATTTCTCTATCTGGGGGCAAACCTGGTAAGTCCTCTGGAAACACCTCAGGGAACTCACAAACACTGTGAACTTCCTCAGGTTTCAGCTTAGTCTCTTTAGTCTTATCCACAATATTTTCCAAAAATGCTGAACACCCATGCTGCATCATGTTCCGATCTTCTAATGCAGATATGATAGGTGTGCGAAATCCCGTCACTTCTCCATTAAAAGTAAAGAGTTCTCCTTCCTCAGGTCTGAACTCGACTGTCTTCCTCTGATAGTCTATCTGTGCTCCATATTTGGCTAACCAATCCATGCCAAGTATAGCATCATAATTTAGTATGTCTAACTCTATGAGGTTTGCTGGGCACTCTCTGCCCTCAACTACTATGGAAGCTCACTGTAACCACCTAGTTAACGACATAATGTCTTTTGATGGTAACATGGTACTAAAACTACGCTCAAAAAATTTACAAGGCAATCATAGTTTATCAATTACATTCATAGAAACATAAGAGTAAGTCACTCCAGAATCAATGAGGACTCTACATATCATACTAGAAACAGGGAGCAAACATGTGACGATGGTGATACTATTGGCTGCTTCCTTTTGGGTCAAAGCAAAGACTCTTGCTGGCACTAGATTTCTATTGCTGCCTTGCCCTGCTCATGTTCTCCACAGTGGGCAATCCTTCTTCAGATGACCTACACAACCGCATTTATAACACTTGTTGGTGCTTGCCTCACACTCTCCTAGATGTCGGCGTGAGCATTTAGGATAACTGGGGTACTCAACTTTGTTGTTCTTGGTGTGAGCATTTAGGATAACTGGGGTACTCAACTTTGTTGCGCTAGTGGTTTTTGCGGTTACGATCATTGTTGTGACTGTTACAGTTGTTGTGGTTGTTATGGTTGTTATGATTGTTTCCATTCGATGCTGGGGGTCTAGGCCTCTTGTCATTGCCACGACTCTGTCCTTCATAGGCCTTCCTCTTGTTGCCCTCATGGAAGCCCTTATTTTTGTTGGTCTCCCTTCTTGTAGCACTGTTGTAATATCCGCCTGCTTAGGAAGGGTAATATCATAAGGTTACCAACAAGGGTATTTAAGTCAATTTACATATTTATGAGTGTAGATATGTATATGGATGATTGGGCAAATTGATTTTTTTTAAAATTCTTGGGCATGAGTATAATGCCAAGTGAATGATAGGTTCTTGCTATTTGAATGAGTGTGATATTATTATTAATATGAGCACAATAACAATAATGTTTGTGTATTCTTGATAATAGAATGGTGAGAAATAAATTATTGAGAATCTAGGCAAGAGTATATTGCCTAGTGAAATAGTTGGAATAATTATCTTGAATTTACTGGTTGAATATTATTTTATGTTATGGTTATTATTGCACATAAATAATAGAAATATTGTGTGATTTTATTTTGGGCTCTTATTGTCTAAAATAAGATTCTTATTATTATTATTATGGGTACAATAATAATAAATTAGCATAGGTTAATTATATGATGATATGGTAATATACATAATATAATTAATTTATTGGAGTATGTAATTTTAATGTTTAGATTTTGAATTAATGTGGAAATACATTATGATGAAGTGGCCTTTTTTTTATAAGAGAAATCCCTAATTTAGAATAACCAAGAATTTTTTTTCTTTACTAGGAATCATAAAATTCTAGACTCAGTCTCAGTAAAACGGGTGTAACATAAGCTGTATGAGTCCGATTTTGATGAAATTAGTACTGTTAGAAATCTAATTAAAATATCCACAGCTTTCGTAAAATATACATTTTCCTAAAAGACGACGAATAAGAGTCAAAATAGGGGCCCAAATTACGGGATATTTGGGCTGTGAGATTATTTTAGGTTTTGATTTAGGGTAAGAATATAAGGAGAAAAATGAATATAGGGGATTCATTGTTTCTTGGAGCTGCAAAAATACAGAGAGAAAAAGAAGAGAAGATCTAGTGGAAGGAGATGAAAAGAAAGAAGAATTCAAAAAATTTAGAGAGAGAAAGTGATAGAATTTTCGGGTTTGAGAGCCTTGGGGAGTGCTGGGTTATTTTGAATGATTTAGAAACATTCCTTGGCATGAAAGAAGAGTTTTAGATGTGACAAAAGGCGCGTCACTCTCAGTTCCTGGGCCAAACGCAGGCCAGCTAAGAGCGCCTCGTACTCTGCTTCATTATTGGAGGCCTCAAACCCAAATCGGATTGCGCAAAACATTCTATGTCGCTCGGGCCCAGTCATCATGATGCCCGCTCCTGATCCTCCTTCATTTGATGCCCTATCAATGTGCAAACTTCACTCCTCTGAACCTCCTATCTCCTCCTCCGTAACAAGCTGCTCTCCTTCTTCATTCCTTCCTTCATTCGGCTGATGGGTGAGTTCTACTATAAAATCTGCCAGCACCTGTCCATTGATGGAAGCCCTCGGAGTGTATACAATATCAAACTGACTTAGCTCAATCGACCATTTCATTAGTCTCCCTGAAGTCTCTGTCTTATGTAAGACCTGTCTCAAAGGACTATCTGTTAAGACTTCAATTGTATGTGCATGGAAGTAAGGCTTCAACTTCCTTGATGCCACCACTAGCGCATAGGCCAGTTTTTCGATCTCTGGATACCGGTTCTCCGCGTCCACCAAATGTTTGCTGATATAGTATACGGGTTTTTGCTGCTTCTTCTCTCCCTTAACCAGGGCTGCACTGATGGCATGCTCAGACACTGCCAAGTACAGGTACAACTTCTCGCCCTTCTCTGGCTTTGCTAACAGGGGTGGCTTCCCCAGGTGCTCTTTCAGCTTGACAAAAGCTTCCTCACATTTTTCATCCCAAGTGAACTTTTTGCTCCCTTTGAGGATGTCAAAGAATGGGAGGCACTTGTCGGTGGACCTTGAGATAAACCTATTAAGGGCCGCCACCCCTCATGTTAGGCACTGCACCTCCTTCTTATTCTTTGGCGGGCTCATCTCTAGGAGTGCCTTTATCTTGTCAGGATTGGCCTCGATGCCTCTGGAATTGACCATGAAGCCCAAGAATTTTCCTGAGGATACCTCAAAGGTGCACTTGACTGGGTTCAACTTCATCCGGTATTTCCTAAGCGTGTCAAACATTTCCCCAAGGTCTTTGTTGAGCTCTGCTGCTACTTTGGTCTTCACTAACATGTCATCCACATACACCTCCATATTCCTTCCTATCTGATTGGCGAACATTTTATTCACCAGCCTTTGATAGGTGGCTCCCGCGTTTTTGAGCCCGAAGGGCATCACCTTGTAACAGTATAGCCCTATGTCTGTAATGAATGACGTGTGCTCTTAATCTTCCGGGTTCATTGGGATTTGGTTGTATCCTGAGTAGGCGTCCATAAAACTTAGTAACTCATGTCCTGCTGTCGCATCTACTAGCTGATCTATCCTGGGAAGTGGGAAGCTGTCCTTAGGACAAGCTTTATTCAAGTTCGTGAAATCGACGCAAGTTCTCCATTTCCCAATCTGCTTCGGCACGAGTACTGGGTTCGATATCCACACAGGGTAGAAAGACTCACGGATGAAACCGTTGGCCTTCAACTTGTCAAGCTCCTCCTTTAACGCTGCGTATCTTGTTGGGTCTAGCGCCCGCCTCTTTTGTCGGACGGGCCTTGCTTCTGGGGAGATGTTCAGGTGGTGACACATCACACTGGGGTCTATGCCCACCATGTCCTAATGACTCCATGAAAACACGTCTAGATTATCTTTCAAAAATTTCGTCAACTCCTCCTTCACGTCACCTTGCAGGCTTCTCCCTATCTTCAATTTCCTTAAGGGTTCCTCCGTCACCGTAACCTCCTCTACTTCTCCCATTGGTTATGCTCTTGGCTCATCCACGACCCGAGGGTCCAGCTCCTGTGGACCCCCCGTGGGCAAACATAGCGCCTCATGCACCACCATGGCCATTGGCTCGCGCGGTTTTACAGGCGTGCGGAGTGAGGTGTTGTAACACTCCCTCGCCTCCTTCTGTTCTCCCTTCATACTTGCGACCCCTCCTGGAGTCGGGAACTTGACAACCAAGTGATATATTGAAGTTATGGCTTTCAATTCTCTCAGGGAGGGTCTCCCCAATACCGCGTTGAAAGCTGATGCACAATCTACTACAACAAAGGTAGACATGACTGTAGTCTGCCGGGGTTGCTCCCCCATGGTAAGTGTCAATTCGATCATTCCAAGGGGTTGCACTGAGTCCCCTGTGAATCCGTATAGGGACGACTGGCAGGGCTTCAGGTGACGAATGCCCAGTCCCATCTTTTCCAAAGCAGGGCGATATAGGATGTCCACCGAGCTCCCGTTGTCCACTAGGACTTGATGCACACGCATATTTTCCAATTGAACTATCAACACCAGCGGATCATTGTGGGGATAGTGTACCCCCCGTGCGTCCTCCTCAGTGAACATTATTGAGTCATTTTCCCCCTTGAAACTCTTCGAGGGTCCTTGTTCTAAACTCATGATGCAGGGAGGCGGACTTCGCCGAGCCTCTCTTGCATATCTATCTCGCCCCTTCCTAGAGTCTCCCCCAAATCTTGGACCTCCAAAAATGGTTCGAACCTCCCCCGGTATTTCTGGGGCTTGCTCTTGTGCCTAGCGTACTGTGGGCTCGCCCTCCGGCCTTTGCCTTTCTCTCCTGACATAGCGGCCCAAGTGCCCCCGGCGGATAAGCTCCTCAATTTCCTCCTTCAGATGGATACACTCTGCCGTGGTGTGTCCGATGTCCTTGTCGTATTGGCAGTATCTACTGGGGTTCCTTTTGGACCGATCCTTCCTCATTGGTGGGGGCTTCTTGAAGGGCACTCGATCTTCGTTGGTGATGTAAATATGCTCCCTAGTGTCCGTGAGGTTCGTATAGTAAGTATAAGCCGTTGGCCTATGATCACCCCCTCGTTTGGTTTTCCTCTGCTGGTCATCTCTTGGCCCATCGTACGTCCTTTTCTTCTTTGCTACATTCAATCCGTCGTTAGTTGGGGGCTTCGCGTGGGGCTCCTCCTTCCCCGCCTTCAGGTTTGCATGGCCATCCTCCACACGGATGTACTTTTGCGCTCTCTCATAGAAGTCATCTAAGTCAGTGACTCCCCTCTTCAACATGTTGTCCCACAACTTGCTTCCTGGGAGCACTCCTGCGGTAATGGCCATTTTTAACTCTCGGCGCGTTAGGCTTCCCACTTTTGCGGCCTCCATATTGAACCGATGAATGTAGCTCTTTAGGCTTTTGTTCTCCCCTTGCTTCACGTTAGCCAGGCTGGTACCAGGCATCGTGTAGTCTCGCACGGCATGGTGTTGCTGGAGGAATTCGTCAGAAAACTGCTGCCAGGACCTGATGGACCCCGGCCTTAGTCTTTTGAACCATTTGTAGGCGGGTCCTTTCGGAGTAACAGCGAAGCAATGACACCTGGCACCACTTCCGATCCCTCTCAGTTTCATCAGATCATTAAACGCATCCAGGTGGTATTTCAGATCTGTGTTCCCTTCGTAAAGGGTCATATTGGGCTCCTTAAAATTGGCAGGGAGTCAGATTGCCTGAATTTCTCTCACAAAGGGCGACTCATGGTCGAAGTCCTCCTCAAAGGCCTGTCCGCCTGATGCGGTGACGATCTTGCTCCGCAAGCTCCTCATCTCCGTGTCAAGGTCCTGCCTCCTCTTGCTGAGAGTGTTCCTTAAAGCGGACGGGCTGAGATCCGCCTTTCCCTTGCCTTCTCGAGGCGCCACAGGGGGCGTGGTCCCTTTGCCTGCCCTCTTCTTATTGAGCTCCTCCCGCAAGTCTGAGGGTGTTCTTTTGGAGGTGACCTCATCCTCATGGCGAGGGGCAGCGTTGGTCCTCGGCGCTGGCTTCGGGGCCTGCTTAGGCGGTTCGGGGTGATCGCGTTGCTTCGCGCGGGGGGTGTTACTAGTTGAATGTCGGGTTCTCCCATCATCTATCGGTACCGTGGTCTCCACCCCATCCTTGCCCTTCTCCTTCCTCTTAGGCAAGGTTACGCTGGACTTACCCTGCAGCAGGCCGTTAAGGACCTCTTGCATGTTTTCTAAGGTGGTTTCTAATCTTTGGTTCTTGCGGTGGAGCTCACGTATCTCCTCTTCGTAAAACCGGGATTTCGAACTCGAGCTGATGGAGTGGACCCGGGGGTGCTTGTCAAGCCTACTGGCAGAAGGGCCCGGGTCTTGCCGGCCGGAGTTCGGTGCCTGCGGCGGTTTTGGAGGAGGGAACTCATCAGCGTTTACCGGTGGTGCTCTTGGAGGACTCCCTCCAGGTGGAGCGGCAGGCGATGAGGCCACCCTATCACCTCCATGAACCTCAGGGTCTTTCGGGGGCTCCACGTCCCTGGGTGGAGGAGCGTCCTTCATGGAGGCCTTGAGCTGGACTCCGTTCAGGTGAACTTCTACCTCCCGCGTCTCCCTCAGTCGCTTCGAGCGTCTTGGCATCTTCTTCTTGTCGGAAACAATGGTGGAACAGTAGCTTGAAACTAACGTTCCCACAGACGGCGCCAAACTGTTGACGGTGAGAACTCGTCAACAAAGTTAAGTTGGAAAAATTATCAAATCAAGATCACTGATCGGAAAACTGTAAAACTTGAACAATAACTCAAGAACAATGATAGAACAATAATGGAGAATTCAGTCTTTCATTCACACTCAAACCTCTGCTACAGTAAAATTTCCAACCCCTTTTCAGGTGGTCTTAGAGTTCATTTTATAGTAGGCTCTAATGGCCTTAGATACATGGTGGTCCAGGAGACCAAGTGGTACATATGTACTGTGTCAGGGGAGTGGCTTCAGAGGTTGTGGTCGTACATCCCGTACAGGAGCAGATGTCAGGAGGATGTCTCCACTACTTGTCTGTACCCGTGTCTGATGAGTAGTGGCAGGTGTAGTGGCGCAGGAGGTAGTGGTGTCGATTCTGTCCTCTTTCCTAATGCTCCAACTACTCGTATATCATGAGTGTCAGGATCATGCGTACGGTCTTAACGGTTGTACCCCGTACAAGATTGTACCAACATGATCCTTTAGAATTATTCTTAGGCCTTTCCCTCTAAATGTCGAAGTCATGGTTGACCCTTAGAGGAGACGTCCACTTGAAGTGTTAGGGGCGAAGAATAGGCGTGCGCGTGATGCCATCTCGCGAGGCCACCTGGTGCTGGACCTCATGCGCTCGGCCGAGGCATGGTTGGGGCACCATTTCGTGAGGTGCCTTTCTAGCGAGGCCACCACTAGCGAGGCCATCACCAGCGAGGCCACCATGTGCAGCGAGACCACCACCAGCGAGGCCACCACCAGCGAGGCCACCACGCCCAGCGAGACGCTCCACCAGCGTGGCCACCATGTGCAGCGAGGCCACCATCAGCGAGGCCACCACCAGCGAGGCCACCATGTGCAGCGAGGCCACCACCAGCGAGGCCACCATCTTCAGCGAGGCGCTCCATCAGCGTGGCCACCATGTGCAGCGAGGCCACCACCAGCGAGGCCACCATGTACAGCGAGGCCACCACCAGCGAGGCCACCACCTTCAGCGAGGCGCTCCACCAGCGAGGCCACCACGCCCAGCGAGACGCTCCACCAGCGAGGCCATCAGGTGCAACTAAGGCATGGCTTCGCTAGGTACGTGGTTGGTGCGGGACAATGGGAGCCCAAGGGCATCGCGACCCCATCACGTAATTAAGTGCTTATGGGGCTTTAGGGGCCTTAGTGTGTGCCTTTGATCCTTCGAGGGCGTGGAATTTCGAGCCTCAATAGCAATGATGATACATGTTAGTGGGAGGGTCATTGTAGTTTTATGTTTTTATAAAGAAAACTGATTATTATTTTGTAACTTAAATGGTTTGACTGTTTTTGAATTTTTGGGTATTTTGTAAGCTAAATCACGATTTGTATAATTATGCATTCAATACATTTTTATTTTGAATAATGGGATCCCTTGCATTAATTTTAATTCATTAAATGAGTCTTTTACGTTGTTATCCAGATTCCCGGATAGCATTTGGATGGATAGCCTCGGGGAAGCAGAATTATCAAAGTCTTTCACGAAAGGTGACCAGAGCTCACGGATGGACATAAAGGCTTCGCCTCTCCCGTTTAGTGTCCAGCATACTCTTTCAAGCAACCGCGACCCGGAAGCTCGTCAATTCTCCCGGACTCCCGAAGGGATATCCTTCGGGGAAGGTCCTTCCAGGAGAAGCTCTTCAGGTTACCTTCGCGGATACAGTTCCGTGCCTCGCACGGAAGAAGACCAAACGGTCGAGTCATGGAGGAGGCATAGTTGGAATGATACTCACCTGACACAGGATCCCGCCTGACACGCCCGACAGGTCGAGGCCGCACACATCCCAGCACGCCTAAAAGTACCATTTCGCCTACTGTTCCGCTGACAGCCTGGAAAAGACATCTGCCTTTTTACATTCCCCATACTTTCATGTAAATATACCCACGTAGAGCCTGGTAGCCAGGCGACTACGGTAATTGTATCCCCTATTTATGGCTGGTGTAATTAAGACTCAGGGGGGCAGAGTAAAACCCTAATCCAAAACTCTAGCTATAAAGACCTCCTCATTTTGCAATAGGAGGGGGGGGGGGAAAGAAATTACATAGCAAGAACTCTGCCAAAATCTCTCTAGCTTCGTCTTCTTCTAGAGAACCCGAGAGAAACACTGTGAGTTTGTGAGGTTCTTGTACACCAGCCATTTTACTGTAATTCTCGACAAGTATAATAACATCGACTCGTGGACTAGGGCTCGTTAACGCCTGAACCACGTAAAAAACCTATTTGTCTATTTTTATTTCTGCACTTCTACAGTTCTTATCTTTCTATTATTTTGTTTGTATTCATTTCCGAAAAACTCGGTAAACATTTTGGTGCTTTCATTGAGAGCTGTAGGGAGTTGTTAGTCAGCTCTTTTTCTGTGTACGTTTTTGTATTCACTCTGTACTGAAAAGATGGTGACTACGAGAAAATCCGCGGTTGACAAGAATGCTAGGGTCAACCCCGATACTATGATGGAAGATGCGGTACAAAACGAACCCTCGGCAGCCCAGACCGAAGGAGAAAGTACCCACGACTCGGACTACCAAGGTGAAGACCCAACATCCCGCCAGGATCGGATCAGTACTGAAGATACGACATACTTAGAAGACGAAGAAGAGTATGTCCGAGACGGTTACTACAAAGACGGCTACTACTACGAGAAGGATCCAGAACTGGTCCAAGTAGCCGAAGAACTGGTGGCCACTAAGGCCAAGCTTGCTGAGCAGGAGCGCGGCTCCGAAAAAGTGCAGCGCATGATGGAGCGCCTCCAAAGCAAGTTCGGAGATCTAGGCGACTCGGACGAGGACGCCTCTGTTTTAGGTGGTGCTGATACCACCATGCCGGATCCAGCCGCTGCTGGACCACCCAAAGCCGCCCCTAACAAGGGCAAAGAAAAAGTAGGGGAGCCTGTGCGCACTAACGCCCCTGCACCTCCTAAAGACGTGAATCACCAGGCCGACTGCCCCCCCCCCCCCCCCCCGCGCGCAGAAGGTCTCTGGCGCTCCTAAGCCCAGACGTCCTTCAGCCCCAAGGGGGCACTCTGTGCCTAAAGGTCCCGGTGTTAAGGCACCCAGGCCTAGGGGAAGGAACAACCGCCCCAGTGATTCCGTCAACCAGGACGGTCGGGCTGCAGACACGCACTCCGAAGATAGCTGGTCCACGGTGGACCTAAGAAGAAGGTTGGAGGCCAAGTATGAAAAGGCCAAAGGAGAAAAGGCCCGGCCTTGCGGGGATGACCTGCGAAATCATCTCAACGACAAGCTCCGGGGACGTGACCTCCCGAAGAGCGATACAAAGAGGCTCGAGGAACAGATCGCTGCCTTGACCAAGCTGGTCCGGAAGCAAAGTGGGGCCCTGTCAGACTCTGAGGAGGAAGACCCAGAACCATGTATTCGGAGGATCGCGGAAACGCCCCTCCCGGAGAACTTCAAAATGCCTCATATAGAATTACATGAAGGGAGGACAGACCCGCGCACCCATCTAGCTAAATACAACAAGATGATGCAAGTGGCGCGCGTCAGTGAGGATGCCAAATGCATGTGCTTCTCACTCACCCTTACCAAGTCCGCGGAGGACTGGTGGAAAAGATTAGCTCCCGGATCCATCCACAGTTGGAAGGAGCTACAGTCTGCATTCAGGAGGCAGTTCATTGCTGCCCGGGACCACGACATGGAGGTTGGTTCCTTAACCAACATCAAGCAGCTACCCAATGAGAGCCTCAAAGCTTTCATTCAAAGAATGATGGAAGCTGCTGCTAAGACCAAGGTCAGCGATGACATGAAGCTAATCGCCCTTCAATCGGGGCTTACCGTCAGCTCCCTGCTATGGGGAGAAATGTAAAGGAGACGAGCAGAAACTCTGTCCGAATTCATATCAAAAGCTTAGGGAATCATCAACCTTGAGGATGCCTACCAACAGGCCTTTGGAGTTCCCCCAGCTCCGACGCCCTCCGTGACTGCGCCGAGCTTTGCTTCGCAAGCTCCCGCACCAGCCCTCACGCTTCCAGGAGCCCAGTTCACTCCAAGTGTGTATGGGCCTTCCGTGTCTGCTCAGATGCCGAGTTAAACCCATTTCTCTGGGTACGGAGCTGTACAAACCGGATATAGTATCGCTCCCGCCCCGTCGCAACTGCAAGCGGAAGGCCCAGAACAAAATCTGAGCCAATCGCGGAATAAACGAGGCGGAAGAAACTCCAACCGAGGGGACCATTCAAAGAAACCCCGGAAGAACTATGAACCCAAGTTCACGGAGTACACCAGTTTGATAGACTCACGAGAGAATGTCTATCGGGCGACCTGTAATATGGTCAACTACAGGAAGCCCCCGAAAGTGTCTCACGGAGGAAGGCGCCCGCGAGACTCCAATAAGAGGTGTGAGTTCCACGGAGACGTGGGGCACACCACAAACGAATGCCTTCAGCTGAAGGATGAGATCGAGTCCCTGGCAGGAGCGGGACACCTCGGTCAATGGGTGAGGATACCCATAATCTATCCCGGACAGGGAGTAGTTCACGGAGCTGCATACTCTTCGGGACAGAGGGGGACCGCTAGCGCTCCTGGAGCCGGTCACCCCCAAGCTCCTGGATCTCAGTTCCCAGCGCTTCCTGCTCCGACCTCTCCGGCACCCATTGCCATGTTGACTCCAGGACCCGGAAAACCATATCCGCCTGGCCTTGCTCCGCCACCCGTTGACGGACACGTGGCCACCATTTCCGGAGGACCGCACCTTGCCGGGAGCACCCGCAACTCCCAGAAAAGGTACTTGAGGGAGTTAGAACACACCGGGGAGATGTGCGCCTTGGTTCAGTCACCTGCTCAGTGTCCCCGAATGATGGATCTTCCCATCACCTTCACGGAAGATGACGCCCGACATGGGCACTTCCCCCACAACGATCCCCTCGTCGTGGAAGCCCAGATCGCCAATAAGAAGGTGTCACAGATCCTAGTCGATAATGGAAGCTCCGTAAACATCCTCTTCAAAGCTGCCTTCCACGCGATCGGATTAACCGAGACAGATCTGATCCCATGCCCCATCCAGCTTCAGGGGTTCAATGGGGATGCACTCATGCCCTTAGGCAAAATTCAACTTCCAGTCACCCTCAGAGGAGACAGCGATGCTTGTGCCTTCAAGCACTACACATTCGTGGTGGTCGACTGCCCCACAGCGTATAATGCCATCCTAGGCCTGTAACGCCCTACTACCTTAGAGTCGTTACTAAGTGAATTTTTAAGACAAAACAGTGTGCAAGGAACTCGCTAACCGAGGCTTTGAAACAAAAGTGTGACTAATTTAAAGTTAAGGCTGTAATCTTTGAAAATGCGTCGTTTCATTAAAACTTCTATTATTAAACATTTGGGATCCCAAAATAAGGTTTGAAAACTAATTACATCTTGAAATAAGGTTACAGTTGAGAAATCATGAAATCATAGATTATTACAGCCATTTTCGAATGAACCCCCAACCAAAGCAGTCGGGCAGGCCAAACATGTACGCATCGCTTCACGCTCTCCGTACTCATGGTTGGTTGACTCAGTCATTGCCCTGACTTGCAACACAGAGCACCCGTGAGCCGAAGCCCAACAAGAAAACTCATGCAGAACATAACATATGCAGTTTATACAGTTTATCATAATAGATAATCCATAGGTAAACAAGTCAACCGTTAGACTAAGCAAACACATGAATCCACCGGGCCCCGCCCTGATTATAGCATAACACATGTATCCACCGGGCCCCGCCGTGATTATAGCATCCCATGTGCTGTGTATAAACTGCATATGTTATGTTCTGCATGAGTTTTCTTGCTGGGCTTCGGCTCACGGGTGCTCTGTGTTGCAGGTCAGGGCAATGACTGAGTCAACCAACCATGAGTACGGAGAGCGTGAAGCGATGCGTACATGTTTGGCCTGCCCGACTGCTTTGGTTGGGGGTTCATTCGAAAATGGCTGTAATAATCTATGATTTCATGATTTCTCAACTGTAACCTTATTTCAAGATGTAATTAGTTTTCAAACCTTATTTTTGGATCCCAAATGTTTAATAATAGAAGTTTTAATGAAACGACGCATTTTCAAAGATTACAGCCTTAACTTTTAATTAGTCACACTTTTGTTTCAAAACCTCGGTTAGCGAGTTCCTTGCACACTGTTTTGTCTTAAAAATTCACTTAGTAACGGCTCTAAGGTAGTAGGGCGTTACAACTATCCCCTTCTCATAAAAATTTCGTCCTCGAAATTTACTCAAACACATCAGTCGGCAACCCGCAACCTGACCATAATCTTCCAGGTCCATCGCTTTACTTTAGTTCCTACCAATGCTCTTTCGGGAGAACAATCTTGGCTCGCAAGATCTCGTCTAATAGCCATACCATGATAGCTTCTTGCTTACACCGTAACCCTGCTGAAACCTCAGGGTTTGCTTAGATTAATATGACCAATTCATTGTCTTATTCTTGATTCCAGAGTTACTCAAAAGTCATCACCTCCACCAGGTGGGATCAACTTGTAGGCCCCACTGGCCTAACCCTTAGTACAACTTCGGAATTTTATGTTGAATCAAGAGTCAGGGGCAGTCTGAAAGTTTATCGAATATCTTAAAGAATTGAGCGCTGAGTAGGCAAATACTTGAGGTATTAAGGGAAGCGTAATCCCTGATGAGTTAGTCGTGGTGGCAGTTGCTGGTGTCTGGTTACTGAAACACGACATAGGACATGTTAAGAGGTGAAGGTTAGTGAATACTACGTTTTGGCATTGGTTCAGAGTGAAAGCCAGAAAAGTGGTTGGAATTCTTAAGGCAAGGGTGTCTGCCTATTTGAAAGGGTAAAGAACTTGTGAATGGTTAAATTATGAGGAAATAAAGCTCCGGAAGGAAAGAGTTGCATCTCTGCGTAATAACAGACGAGGATCTGTCAAGTGTTCAGAGAAAGAAGAGAGAGTTCTGACTCTTGATTCAACATAAAATTCCGAAGTTGTACTAAGGGTTAGGCCAGTGGGGCCTACAAGTTGATCCCACCTGGTGGAGGTGATGACTTTTGAGTAACTCTGGAATCAAGAATAAGACAATGAATTGGTCATATTAATCTAAGCAAACCCTGAGGTTTCAGCAGGGTTACGGTGTAAGCAAGAAGCTATCATGGTATGGCTATTAGACGAGATCTTGCGAGCCAAGATTGTTCTCCCGAAAGAGCATTGGTAGGAACTAAAGTAAGGCGATGGACCTGGGAGATTATGGTCAGGTTGCAGGTTGCCGACTGATGTGTTTGGGTAAATTTCGAGGACGAAATTTTTATGAGAAGGGGATAGTTGTAACGCCCTACTACCTTAGAGCCGTTACTAAGTGAATTTTTAAGACAAAACAGTGTGCAAGGAACTCGCTAACCGAGGTTTTGAAACAAAAGTGTGACTAATTAAAAGTTAAGGCTGTAATCTTTGAAAATGCGTCGTTTCATTAAAACTTCTATTATTAAACATTTGGGATCCCAAAATAAGGTTTGAAAACTAATTACATCTTGAAATAAGGTTACAATTGAGAAATCATGAAATCATAGATTATTACAGCCATTTTCGAATGAACCCCCAACCAAAGCAGTCGGGCTGTTCTGCATGAGTTTTCTTGCTGGGCTTCGGCTCACGGGTGCTCTGTGTTGCAGGTCAGGGCAATGACTGAGTCAACCAACCATGAGTACGGAGAGCGTGAAGCGATGCATACATGTTTGGCCTGCCCGACTGCTTTGGTTGGGGGTTCATTCGAAAATGGCTGTAATAATCTATGATTTCATGATTTCTCAACTGTAACCTTATTTCAAGATGTAATTAGTTTTCAAACCTTATTTTGGGATCCCAAATGTTTAATAATAGAAGTTTTAATGAAACGACGCATTTTCAAAGATTACAGCCTTAACTTTTAATTAGTCACACTTTTGTTTCAAAACCTCGGTTAGCGAGTTCCTTGCACACTGTTTTGTCTTAAAAATTCACTTAGTAACGGCTCTAAGGTAGTAGGGCGTTACAAGGCCGATCGGTCCTAATCGATGTTGGGGCCATAACCTCGATACGCCACTTATGCTTGAAGTTTCCATGCGACAACGGGCGTATCGGCACCCTCCGGGGAGACCAACGAAGTGCACGAAGCTGTTATAACGTCTCCGTCCGATCCGTCTACACAGTCCAGGAGGCAATTGTTGCCGCACCTTTGGCAGAGGATTTACCAGAGACTGGGGGTGCCCAAGGGGCATACGTTGACGAACTCGACCCTAGAGTGGGGGTCGAGAGGGCGATAGAGCCAATGGAGGAAGTTGAAGAGGTGATCCTCAACTCGGAAGATCCCACCAAAGTCATTCAGGTGGGGAAAAACCTTCCATCGGCCATTCGAGAAAAGATCGTGGCCACTGTGAAGAATAATCAGGATATCCTGGCATGGTGCCATGCTGATATGACGGGGATTAATCCTAATGTTTCGTGCCACACACTCAACATAGACCCATCTGCAACTCCAGTTCGCCAAAAGAGGAGGCCGTTAGACCCAGTAAGGGCCGAAGCAGTCAAAGCTGAAGTGGACAAGCTGATGTCCATAGGCTTTCTCCAGGAGTCACTCTATCCTGTGTGGTTGGCCAATCCGGTTTGGTCCCGAAACCCGATGGGTCCTGGAGAATGTGTATTGACTTCACGGACCTGAACAAAGCCTGCCCAAAAGACTGTTTCCCTCTTCCGCGAATCGATCAGATGGTAGACGCTACTTCCGGGTATGAACTCTTATCCTTCATGGATGCATACTCCGGATACAACCAGATCAAGATGCATGTCGCGTACCAGGAACACACCAGCTTCCTCACGGACAAGGGTGTCTACTGTTACGTGGTCATGCCTTTCGGTTTGAAGAATGCTGGGGCGACATACCAGCGTCTAGTAAACAAGATGTTCAAGGATCAGCTGGGGAGGAACATGGAGGTGTATGTAGACGACATGTTGGTGAAATCCAAGACCTCCGGAGACCACAGTGACGACCTTGAGGAAGCTTTCGCCGTGATCCGAAAGTATGGAATGAAACTGAATTCGAAGAAATGTACTTTCGGGGTCTCGTCTGGGAAGTTCCTCGGTTTCATTGTCAGCTCCCGCGGAGTGGAGGCCAACCCTGAGAAAATTAAAGCGTTCATAGATATGCCTTCTCCCCGAAAGCATAAGGATGTCCAAAGCGTTACCGGAAGGATAGCTGCTCTCAGCCGCTTCGTATCTAAGGCCACTGACAAATGTGTCCCCTTCTTCAATGTGTTGCGAGGAAACAAGAGGTTCGAGTGGACCCCCGAATGCAAAGCAGCCTTCCAACACCTCAAGGAACATCTAACTCGAGCTCCCATTTTGTCCAAACCTGTCGAAGGAGAGGCGTTGCTCTTGTACTTAGCTGTGACAAAGCATGCCGTAAGTGCCGCTCTCATCCGGGAAGACGGCCGTCTCCAACTCCCTGTGTATTACGTGAGCAAGAGGTTACTGGACGCCGAGTCCAGATATACAATGATCGAAAAACTCTCCCTCTGCTTGCTAATCGCTTCGCGGAAGCTAAGGCCCTATTTCCAGGCGCACACCATCAGAGTACTCACCAACCACCCTCTCCGGCAAGTCCTACAGAATCCCGAGTCTTCTGGCAGGTTACTTAAATGGGCCATGGAACTGAGCCAGTTTGACATCCACTACCAGCCACGTGTTTCCATAAAAGGTCAAGCTCTCGCGGACTTTATTGTGGAATGCTCAGGAATGAATGACCTCCCGGAAGATCCTGTCCCGGAACTTCCCACATGGAAGGTCTATGTAGACGGAGCCTCAAATGAAAAAGGAGCTGGAGCAGGGGTTATCCTAATTTCTCCCCAAGGACATCAGCTCCAGAGCGCCATCCGTTTCACGTTCCCAGCATCCAACAATGAGGCAGAACACGAAGCCATGCTAGCTGGATTACAACTGGCCAGAGAAGTCGGAGCCCAAAAAATTGAAGTATACAGCGACTCCCTACTTGTGGTAAACCAAATATCCGGAGAATACCAGACGAAGGGCGAAAAAGTGGCTGCCTACGTGTCTCTCTCCCGCGGCCTCCTGCAGCATTTCAAAGGCTACCGAATCCGCCAGGTCCCCCGGGACCAGAATTCACTCGCAGACACACTGGCCAAGCTTGCAACAGACCCGGAAATTGAACAATATGGCCTACTGCCCATCGGGCACTTAGAAGCACCTAGTACTGAGACACAGAGGGTAAATGCCATCATCGACCATTCCCATTCCTGGATAGGACCCATCCTCAGATTTCTCACCACCGGAGAGCTTCCCACTGATAAAGCTGACACAAGAAAGCTCTAATATCAAGCTCCCCGATACGTGATTATGGATGGAAAGCTTTACCGCAGGGGGTTGTCCATACCCTTCCTTAGGTGTGTTTTCGGAACCGAAATCAGCACCATCATCCATGAGATTCACGGAGGCTTCTGTGGCGACCATACCTCCGGGCTGAGCCTCTCCAAAAAGATCCTTCGTCAAGGATACTTCTGGCCCACCATGAAGAAGGATTGTGTGGATTATGTCAGAAAATGTGAGCAGTGCCAGAGGTACGCCAAGGTTCTGCGAGCGCCGCCTACAGAAATTACCTTAATGACCAGCCCCTGGTCGTTCGCCGTTTGGGGCATTGACCTAGTAGGTTCCCTTCCAACTGGAAAGGGTGGAGTGAAGTATGCCATAGTCGTGGTAGACTACTTCACCAAATCGGCTGAAGCTGAACCTATGAACACGGTCACGTCTAAGAAAGCACTGGACTTTGTCATCAAGAATTTAGTGTGTCGTTTCGGGCTTCCACGAAAAATTGTGTCCGACAACGGGAAGCAATTTGATAGTGAGCATTTCACGGACTTCTGTGCTTCGCATGGAATCATCAAAAGCTTTTCCGCAGTCGCCAGACCTCAAGCTAATGGACAAGTGGAAGTAGTGAACAAAATTTTAAAGACCACGTTGAAGAAAAAACTCCAAGCATGCAAGGCTCATTGGCCGGAAGAGCTTCCGCGAGTACTTTGGGCCTATCGCACAACAGAGAGAACTTCGACGGGGCACACACCTTATTCCATGACCTTCAGTTGCGAGGCCGTCATCCCAGTAGAAACTATGATCCCCTCTCACAGGCAGGACACCTACGACCCTACCCGGAACCACGCCCTTCTCCAGGAGTCCCTGGACATGATCGAAGAGCTCTGGGAGCAGTCACAGATCCAACTAAAAATGTACCAAGGCAAGATAGCCCGACACTTCAACACAAAAGTCAAGAGCCGTACATTCGAGGTTGGGGACCTTGTCCTACGGAGAGTATTTCCTGCTACGCAGGATCCGGGAGTGGGAGTCCTCGGACCCAACTGGGAAGGCCCCTATGAAGTCCAAGAAAAAGTGGGCCATGGGACGTATCACTTAAAGAGACTCGATGGATCTAAAGTCCCGTGCGCCTGGAACGCGGAGCACCTCCGCCGTTACTATCAGTAAGCCCCGGACTATCTAGTCGAAGGTCCTTGGTGGACGTAGCAAAAATGTAAAATATGGAGATAGACCTCCCAGCTGTAAAACACATGCCTAACAGGCTAATTTAATAAAACACGGAGAGTTTCACTCTGCTTTTACTGCATTTTTTATCCCTTTGTTCCAAGCTGCGTTTTAACAAGTGACCAGGCGGTCCGGAGACGTCCGGACCCCACGCTCACTTGGGGGGGTATACATGGCTAAGGCATAACCATACGCCCCTTGAACAAAACATAAAGAGAACACCACTTATGTGCTAGCATTGCGTTTGAAATTTTTAAATTGATTAAGCTTAGGTTGATTTGTTGCCATGAACATATTTGCATTACGTGTCATGTGTGCATTATGTGATTATGTGAAAATTGCCATGAAAATATCTGCATTATGCATCATGAAAATTATCTCCTGTGTAGCCCAGCGATGAACAGAACTGGAGATTGGGGCACATTCAGAGAGCTACGCCGAAACACCCCCAACTTCCTGACAAGTCCTTCGCAAATACTCCGCGACCGCTGAAAGCTTTGCTTCGCAAGCTTCAGCTCCGGGTCTCATAAAGTAATGCATGGCAAGATCCGCGACCGCTGAGAGCTTTGCTTCGCAAGCTCCAGCTCCGGGTCCCGCAAGGCGAGAGATGGCAAGATCCGCGACCGCTGTAAGCTTTGCTTTGCAGGCTTCAGCTCTGGGTCTCACAAAATAATGCATGGCGAGCTCCTCGACCACTGCAAACTTCGCTTTGCAAGCTTCAGCTCTGGGAGCAAATATAATCGATCCCCCAATTACAGCAGGCCTTGCTTCGCAAAGCCCCTGCTCCAGGATCGCACATGGTAGGCGTGACGATTTCCCCGACCGCAACGAACCTTGCCTCGCAAGGCTTCATGCCAAGTCCCTGAAGTCGGCCACCGTGAGGTCCACAACAACAGTTAGTTTTGCTTCGCAAAGATCTAGCCCTAAGTTTAGCGACGCTCACCAAAAGAGCTCCCGATCCAGCGCTATCTCGCAGAATCGTATTAAGTGTTTGCCTCGCAAGCTTTGTAAAGATCGCGATGGGGAGATGGAACGGGTCACTTTAGGCATCCCAGCGAACGGTATAACTACAAGTCCAGGGATTGGCTATTTACCTTAGGAAAGCTGAGTACGATGAAAGAGGGAGTCTGGCCGTTGGAACCAAGAACCCTCCGTAACCTAGAAACTACGTGGGAAAAGACATAAGCCATTGGAGCTTCAAGTTAGAAATGCATAGGTTCTGGCCGTTGGAACCAAAACCTCATGCGTCCCTACAGCAGTTTCTACCGTATAAAAGTCTCTACCCTAAGCACAAAATTAAACAAGGAACTCAGCAGAAAAGGAAAGAAGAATTCTACAATTATTACAATGAAGGCCCTGCGGACCGGATGTCTGTAATGTTCCCGCAATTAAAAAAGAGTACAGGGAGCTTCGCCCCAAAGGAAAATAAAAAAAAAAATTTACACAAAGAATAAGACCCCTTCAAGCACTGGGGGTGGCAGCAGCTTCCACGACCGGGGTCTCGGAGACAGCGGTTTCGACTGGGGCTGGCGGAGTCAGCTCATTGGAAGGTGGAACTTCCTCACTGGCAGGTTCAGAGGTCCCCGCCTCTTCGGGATCTTCTGCCTCGAGGGCTCCAGCAGGTTCGTCAATGTTATAAGTCTGGTTGAACACCTTTGGGCTTTGATCCCACGCCTGTATCTTTTCCCTCATGGTGGCGGCGTCCTCTCCCAGGTAGCCTACTACCTCCGGGTTTATTTTCCAAAGTTGGTGCATGAGGACCACGTGGGATAGATTAATCGTTCTATTCAACACCACCTCGGCATCTTCCTTCTCCTTCAAGTGCTCCGCCTCAGAGGTCGCCAGCTTTGCCTCCGCGACAGCCAATTGAGCCCTCAGTTTTTCCAGCTCGGCCTTGGATGCATCCCGCTCTCCCTTAAGGGAATCAATCTCCTTGCGGTGCACCTTATTTTGATCCAGCAAGGATTGCTTCTCGGTCACATGCCCCCTGACAGTGAATTGCAAGGCTCCAATCTGTTTATCCTTCTCAGCGAGCCCCAACTCCTGCATAGACACGAGATCCTTGCTCGTCTTGTGATCTTGCTCCTCCTCGTGCAGCTTATTCTGAAGAGTGGCATATTCCTCGTTCTGCTTAAGGAGGAGATCATTTTTCGAGTGCAAGCGGGCATCCAGGGTATCCTTCTCCTCCTTGGCCTGGGATAGCTCTTCCTGGAGCTTGGAGTTTTTGGCCTTCAAGTCATCCGACCGCCGCTTGAACTCATTCTCCGCACTGGCCCGGTACTCTTGATATTTGGCAAGATATTTCTTGTCTGCCTCTTCTTCAGCCTTGCGCCGGGCCTGGTTAATCTTCTCCACAGCCTCCCCCTTTATGCTCTCGACCTGTTGGGTCAGTTTCTGCTTCTCCACCTCCAAGGCCTGGCGAGCCACCTGGCTCTCCTCCAGCTGAACCAGAACTGCACCCACCTCCCGGAACGAGCGTTCCGCGATGAGAGAGGCCTGCAAGGGAAGACAACAGAATGAGTTAAGCAGAACCAAATGTACTAAGACAAATGATCCCAGAACACAACAGCTGACAGCTTACCCCTGAAAGTTGCTGCTTTACGGCGTGTGTCAGCAACAGCGGGTCCTTACTGCTACTGATGGCCCATTTCTCAGAATTAAGCTCGTACAAGCTCAGGGCCATGTCCTCCATCATCTCCGCTCCGAACGGCGCCAATGCACGTCCAAGCCTAGGCACCAGCCTTTTCTCCAAGGCTGGGCCATCCAAAACCGCTCCAGCCGGGTGAAGGGATCTCACCCCTTCTGCCAGCTCAGCTCTCTTCACGGCAGACAGGTTGTCCACCCTTCCTTGAGTAACAGCCTTCTCGGCCTCCAACCGCCTCTTCAAAAAATTATCAGCCCGTCTTACACCCTCCAGGAGGGCAGCGGAGAAACGGGTTGGTTTCTGAGGGAAGTGGAATTTCAGGCCAGGTTGAGGAAGGCTTGTTTGTTGAGAAAGTGGAAGAGAAAGAGCAGAAGGAGACCCCGAAACGGTGGACTCCCTCTGGGCTGGAGGAGGAGGTAGACGGGGTATTAGGGACGGTAGCGAAGACACTACCGCCCCGGTTTGGTGTTGCTGCTGATGTTGCTGTTGTTTTTGCTGCTGCTGTGGCGATGTTGATTGTCTTTGTTGTTGTTGTTGTTGTTGCTGCTGTTGCTTTTGCTGTTGGGTTTGTGTTTGCTGCTGGGTGGTGGTAGTCTGGAGGGGACTGCGCGCAGCCCGCAGGTCTCCATCACCTCCGGGAGAAGAATGTCTAAGGCGTTTCTTCTTGTCGCCCTCAGCCTCTCCTCCGGGGCGCTTGCTCACCCCGGCCATCTTCGCGGGGAACACAGGACCTTCCCCCTCACTGCTACTACTCGAGACCAGCATGTTCTCGGAAGGCCCCTCGACAGGAGGCTTCTCCACCACGGGCACGATTGCCCTCTCCACCACCAGAGACCCTTGCGCCTCGCCACTTGTCTTCTTGGGTGTGGCAGCTCTACCTCCCCTACCAGCTCCAGCCTTTCGTCCTTTCCCCTTGGGCGGGTCTTGGCTGGTGGCGGCCTTCTTGATAAGTGAGGTAGCTCCCCCCAACATCTTTGCCTCGGGGTGTTCTGCAAGAAATGTACGAAGCAAGATTAACCAACCAGCAAGCGATGTGAAAAAAGATAAGCAGAAAATGAAACAAGCCACAACATAAAAGCACAAACAAGTCCACCAGCAGGGAACAAGAAACGAAAAAGAAAAGTTCGAGAAGGACGACCATGCACGAGAAACGTGGATGGCCTTCCCCGAGCAAAACAAGACACCGCTTCCTGCTCCAGGAAGCTCCCGTACTCCTTGAAGTCCGGGAATGACATGCTGAGGGAAGAAGGGTCAACCATGGTGACACCTTCTGGCCGACTACCGTCACTCAAACACCCGAGGAGCTCATCTACCCTATCACAATATCTGTCAAAGGGTATCCTACGCGGATCTAGCCTAAGGAAAGGGGATCAAACCCCATCTGAGAAGTCCGGGAAACCTCAGATAGGCTGGGGGTGTGGATCAATCGAAAGCTAGTCTTACCTTTCCGGGAGGTACCAGCTCCCGGAGTCCCTTCATTGGGGTAAGCTGCGGCGTGGCGAGCCTCGATTTCTTCTTCCTCCGACTGGGGGTCGGGGAACCTCTCCGCCCAACTGCGGGATAAATTATTCTCGTCCCGGACCGCCTGGCAGATCACCTTGGACAGCTCCAGGGCAATCTGCTCCCGGACGTTAGCTGATACCTGACTTTGCCCCCTGCCACTCACTGGCTCAATATTTTGGAAAGAGGAGAGTAGCCCATACTCCCTCAAAGATTCGGTGGTCACAAGTCCTTCCACCTTCAGCTCTTCCTCCGAGAGCCCCTCGTAGAAGTTTGACCTCCTTATCATCTCTGCACAGCGAGGTGTCCGCGGGACGGCTTCTGCAAAATCCAAACACGAGTGTTAGAGATCCTCCCGGAAGGCAGACCAAACGTGAAGAAACAAAGTTAGAAAAGAAAGGAAGGAGCACTTACCAGGGACTTTGAAGTCCAAAGACAGAGCTGGCACCCTCTTCAATGGGAAGCCAGTCGTCAGGAACCAGTACTCCCGGAGATCTGGAACCCTCGCGGTATGACATGTGGGACACATCACGTTACCTCTCCAGCCTATAAAACCCCACCTTGTCTGCATGACCTCTCATGGGCTGAGACTTCAGCCCATAGAAGTATAGCACCTCCTCCGGGGTAGGGGCCTCCAGGTCCCGGGACTTGCAAAAGATATACCACCCCGCTAGAAGCTTGTAGCTGGGGGGAATCAACTGGAAGGGGGAAATCCCCGCCTTCACGCAGAAGTTGGCAAAATAACTTCTTAGGGGCAAATGTGCTCCACACACTATGTGTGCCCAGCTCCAGGCACCAAAACCTTCGTGACTCTGGCTGGCAGACTCACCCAGCACCGACAGGCGGTGCCACATCATGTAACGCCCTACTTCCTTAGAGCCGTTACTAAGTGAGTTTTAAGACAAAACAGTGTGCAATGAACTCGCTAACTGAGGTTTTGAAACAAAAGTGTGACTAATAAAAAGTTAAGGCTGTAATCTTTAAAAATGCGTTGTTTCAATAAAAACTTCAAGTAATAAACATTTGGGATCCCAAAATAATGTTTGAAAGCTATTTACATCTTGAAATAAGTTTACAGTTGATCAGTTCTAAAATCATAGATTATTACAGCCATTCTCAAATAAACCCCCAACCAAAGCAGTCGGGCAGGCCAACCATGTACGCGTCGCTTCACGCTCTCCGTACTCTGAGCCTCCTGATGCACTCACGCCGCGAGCACGGTCCTCTAGCACGAGCCTCTCCAATATCCTAGTCACAACACACAAGAATCTTCCTTAAAATACTAATCAATTCATAACCACTTCCCGGGACCAATCCCGCACTCTCGGGACCTCTAATTCCCTAAAACAATACACCGGAACCATCCCCCGAGTCCCCAGGAAAAAGCCCTAAAAACCAGAATTTTTGCCTGCCAAAATGGCCTAGGGCCGCGGCACTCCCCTCAAGGGCCGCGGCGCTCATACGCGAACCCAGATTTTCTGGGTTTTCTCTTGCGTTTTTCCCGAACTAAAACAATCCCAAATCATCCCAAACTCAAACCTAAGCCCCAAAACCATATCAAAACCCCAAGTAGACCATACATCAACCCATAAACATCATAACCCAACTCAATAACACAATCACACTCAAAATCACCCATTTGATTTCAAATTTCAAAAAACTCAAACCCAAAGGCCAAAAACACAACCCAAGCTTGAAAATCCTAAACCATGGCTCCAAAATCTTAAACCACAACAGAAAAGAAAACCCAAGGATGTTTAAAACTCTTACCTCAATCAAGAATTCAACTTTGAGCCCTCTCCAAATCCAGCTTCAAGCCAAAACCTCTTGATTCTTCTCCTAAATTACCCAATTTTCAGCTCCTTTCTTCCTCTCTTTCTCTTCTAGATTTTCTTCTCTTAATTTTAACAAAACCCTCAAATGGCCAAGCCTAAACCGAGTACCCCATATAACCCAGCTGCAATATGTCTAAACCCCATGCCAAATGACCATTTTGCCCCTCCTTACCTATCCTTTCCTAACTAAACCTCAAGGGCTTACTTGTCATTTCCTATCCATTACAATTCTACCATTTTACCATCTAAACTTGTTACTCTCTATGGTTACTAACAGTCACATAAGTTACCAAATTACCAGTTACCAAAATCCCTCAAGGACTAAGTTACGAAATCCCAGAAATACCCCTAGGCTCCTCCCGAGCCGGGTATAGAAATCCCGTTGTGACTCTTAAGTTAATTTGCTCTCTAGGACCGTCTCGGCACGTGCATCACAATAATACCACCACACTCACGTGGTACAAATCACGGAATACAATTATCACATATATGCCCTCAGCAGGCTAAAATTACAATTATGCCCTTCAAACACAATCAGGGCCTACATGCATACTAATACACATAGTCATGCATCTCAGATAAACAATTAGTCAAATAACATGCTCTAAATCATAACCATGCATTTAACTCATAAAATCACACATAAATCCCAACATGCCCTCCTGGCACACTAATCAAGGCCCTTAAGCCTTAATAGCGATTTTGGGTCGTTACACATCAGGCCTGGGATGTTCTTCAGGCCTGCCTCTGAGGAATACAGCTCCAGCATGCCGTAGTTCCTGAACAGGTTCGGCTTCTGGTCCATCTCCCAGATGGAACTGTTGATAGTCGGTGGGCTAGCCGCGGCCACCTTAGATTTTGCTTTCCCCTTTGCACCGGCAACAGGGGAACCTTGCTCCTGGGTAGTTTCAGCCTCTACCGCAGCGATGATTTGTTCCTTTGAGGTGTTCATCACTGATCAAAAGAAACAAAGAAGAAAACACTCCAAGCAGTCAGCACCCTTGTCATACCCTAACGGTATTAAAGGCGTCGGGGAGACCCTCCCCAAAAAATGCTTGGAGAGGCTCCCACCGAGCTTGCCGAGGGTTTGGCACCATGCCACCCAGAGGACAGCAAGGAACCAGATTCAAACTTCGAGCCTAAGCCCGCCGAGAGAAGTGTTTTCCCAGGGGAAAACACCCCAAAGGCGTTCACGCTTATGCCCTAAAATAACAAACCAGAACAGCACAAGCAGACGGGACGCAACTTTCCAAAAGCAAATCGTCAAAGCATGCAAAGAAATGACTTATTGACTCACACCAGTCACATGCCTATCGAAGCCCTATTCACGCATGCATAAAGATGACACCGGCAGAAAACTCAACCCTAACAACTATCAACAATCTGAGGTTTAGAAGGAAAAAGCAAAGTAAAAATACTTACTGGTAGTCGAGTAGTTGAAGATTGAGGGAGTAACCGGGTCACTACACCGCACGAACACGTGAAGTAAAGGCTGCAAAGACAAGCAACGATTCAAACCTAGACTTCGGTGATCAAACCTACTGCCTAATCGAAAGAAAAGTTTCTGGATTCCTTACCAAAAGAAGTGGCGAATTCGAAGGAAAGGAAGCTTGGAAGCTTGAGAGTTCGAAGATTTGGGAATCTGAGAATCTGAAAGCTCGAGAATTTGAAAGCGTAAAGAGGAAGAAAGGTCCGTTCCCTCGTTTTTACAGCAGGAACGAAATCGTTTCGAATTCCACAAATGGACGGTCCCGATCTTCCCATACCGCATGCATCAAATCCAACGGTTGGGGATGAAGTGCCGGTCCCATTTAAGACTCCTCGGATGGGAATAAAGTATTTATTTCCCATCATTATACCATCTCGGGCCCATTGCACCATTAAATACCGTCAGATCACTACTCAGACGCCTGACGCACGCACACTCAGCCAGTCGCCTCACGCACATGTCTTGGTCACAGAGCCATTCCCTGCATGACGCGTGGCCCTTGCCACACTTGAGTACTTGAGTTCAAATAGAAGAAATTTCCTTTTTTTTTCGTACTGACACTCAGGCGAGAAAAAGGAACCCTTCCAGGAACACAGGAGGTGACCCCTCTCCTAATCTAGAGACCAGAACACCCGAAGGACTGTACAAGCTCCCGGACCTCTCAAGCCCCGTGACCTTGGGGGGTAAATGTTATCCAAATTCCCGGATAGCGTTTGGATGGATAGCCTCGGGGAAGCAGAATTATCAAAGTCTTTCACGAAAGGTGACCAGAGCTCGCGGATGGACAGAAAGGCTTCGCCTCTCCCGTTTAGTGTCCAGCATACTCTTTCAAGCAACCGCGACCCGGAAGCTCGTCAATTCTCCCGGACTCCCGAAGGGATATCCTTCAGGGAAGGTCCTTCCAGGAGAAGCTCTTCAGGTTACCTTCGCGGATACAGTTCCGTGCCTCGCACGGAAGAAGACCAAGCGGTCGAGTCATGGAGGAGGCATAGTTGGAATGATACTCACCTGACACAGGATCCCGCCTGACACGCCCGACAGGTCGAGGCCGCACACATCCCAGCACGCCTAAAAGTACCATTTCGCCTACTGTTCCGCTGACAGCCTGGAAAAGACAACTGCCTTTTTACATTCCCCATACTTTCATGTAAATATACCCACGTAGAGCCTGGTAGCCATGCGACTACGGTAATTGTATCCCCTATTTATGGCTGGTGTAATTAAGACTCAGGGGGGCAGAGTAAAACCCTAATCCAAAACTCTAGCTATAAAGACCTCCTCATTTTGCAATAGGAGGGGGGGGGGGGGGGGAAGAAATTACATAGCAAGAACTCTGCCAAAATCTCTCTAGCTTCGTCTTCTTCTAGAGAACCCGAGAGAAACACTGTGAGTTTGTGAGGTTCTTGTACACCAGCCATTTTACTGTAATTCTCGACAAGTATAATAACATCGACTCGTGGACTAGGGCTCGTTAACGCCTGAACCACGTAAAAAACCTATTTGTCTATTTATATTTCTGCACTTCTACAGTTCTTATCTTTCTATTATTTTGTTTGTATTCATTTCCGAAAAACTCGGTAAACATACGTCATAAAGAGGTTAATGTTTTAAAACAGACTTGTAAGACATGTCTCAGGAAATGGAGGCGTTACAATTTTGAATAAGAGGATTTTAGTCCTACAGTCTGTAGTAAACCGTAACATGTAAAGATCATCATCGAGAAACGAGCTCACCTCACTACACTGTAAGTAGTAATTATTTCCTTATGTGGATTTATGTCTTTCACGATTATGCTCACCGTAGTACAAGGTTGAGAAGTATGCTAGATTGCTAAGTTGAGCCTTCAGTTAGAGTTTCTGATAAGGCTAAGATTGAAACTTAAGGGAAGATATTTGAATTTTACGGAAAAAATTTTCTCTTCATTAGACAATGTTTTCCTTGGAAGCAAGGATTCCTTTTGTAAGGTTTACTTAGAGAACGTGATTCATGGACTTAAGCATTTTGCAAAGATGGATAGGTGTACTATGAAGGTTCATAGACCAATTTGAATAATCTATGATCCTGCAAAATTAAAGGTACTGTAAGAAATCGTGCAAAATTTCATGCACTACTGATGAAGACAAGGAAAGACAGAGGTAGGGCATATGGTTGAGTTCATCGAAGCAGTGAACAACAAAATCCAAGGGATAGTGTGACTCAGTGGATAAGGAAGGAATTAGAGAGATAAAAACTCCTCTGAGTAGTACTACAAGTACCATGGATAAGGAAGACAATGAATCAAGTATGGCGTGATTGCAAAGACTATCCAAAGAAACACCAAATTTATGGGATGATGGTATGGTACTTCATCATATGTAAAGGTGTTAGGAAAGCCAGAAACACTTTCAGAGGAACTTTAGTTTCGGCTAGCGGAGTCAATCCCAGATGATTATACGAACATTAATGGTTGCCATATACTATGCACTAGAGGAACACTATGATATCAATTACTTTTTATGAATATGTTTAATGATGCTTATTGAAAAGAAATAGAGGTAGATCTAGAAGAAGTAATAATGGAACGAGTTAATCAAGATTTGAATATGCGAGATAATGTATTAGAAATTTCATTGGATGAAACAACACACAAGTGTTTGAAGTGTGTACGGTGGGAATGCAAAGAGTAAAGAAAACAATACTTTAACATAATGAGAAGGAGTGCAGTGGTCCAAAGCTGGCCACAATAGAAAAGCATCGAGGGACAAATGTCAAAAAGTATGCCAAAAAAACTAGAATCCAGTAACACTGTGAATCAGGGTGGAGCAGTGTCTAAGCCAAAGGCCTAATTGATTTCTTTATGCTCTTAGTTACAAATTTCTGCTCAATTGAATAAAGTCAAAACAATAATGAATTCTTTTGACTGAGAGATGTATTTGACATAATCGTTATTTAATGATCATCATTATGTTTGGGGTTTTTTTATGTGATGGCTCATATTTCACATCTATAAATGCACGAATGAAATTTTGTTACACATACGTCTAAACCTTGTTAGGATTAACACAATTCCATCTAAGATTTTAAGTAGTATCACTTCCTCTAGAGCATCCGAGGTGCATGCATTGGACAGCAGTCAACACAAGGGTAAATTAAAACCAACATATAACTAGAATAGCCAATACTTTCAAAGGACACGCAAGGGGCTGAGGGTAAAGGACATCGACGACGACCGATTGAGCACTGTGAAGGTGGAACACATGAGGAACAATGGTTGAAACTCTTCAAAGCGACATTTTGCAGAGGCTATCATCAGTAAGGCAAGTTGTAGAAGGAATGCACATTTAAACTACTACTACTATGAGAGGAAGGAGAACACAACACAAATCAGATGCATAAGTACTGGCAATGGGATAACGAACTACATTGAATCCAACTTTAAGTTTTAAAGTAATTATAAGATGAGGACACAGAGGTGCCATCTGAGTGGCAGTAACAATGCTATAAAGGGAAAAACCGTACACATAGAGAAGGTAAAATCAAAGAAGAGCAACAAACGATAATACTAACAATGATGACTCATAAAAGATGTGAAGATTAGCTAGTGATGAAATTAAGCAAATGACATGACATTATAGGAAACCAATCATTATTTTAGGTCATTTGGCGTCTGAGTGAATAAAGGTGCGGGATGTAAATGGTAGGGAACGACAAGTGTGTCTTACTAGTGCTTCCACCAACATTAAGGACACATAGTAAGAGCCAGAGGAGGACTAGGTATGGCTTTGGCCTAGGACAATGAGTGTCTAACAAGCAATTGATAATACGGTGTGACCTGGTCTGGAACTTGTCATAAGCCATTAAGGGATGTTTTCACTGTATAAGGTTATACAATGGAGACTAAAAGAGCGGTGCACATAACCAGAGTCTAATTCGACAAGACACAGTTGAAGGATCCAGGGAGACGGTGCCATGTATCATGAGGTGTCAAATTGAAAAGACGACAAGGTAGTCATTATATTACGGATAATTCTATGCTTGACATGTGGAAACCGACAGAGGTCATGATTACTCATAATTCATTCATCCTAAGGCTAACAGGATATATCAAGCTCAAAAGGCATTATGAGGATAACATGGTGTAATAAGGGAGGAAGTAAGCATTTGACACAGGTTAGTGTGTAAACAGGCTAGGGTAGGATATCTAAAACTGACATGGTTGTTACCGACACAAAACGTACAAAATGGTAAAGTAGAAGGAGATAGTAATGAGCTTTGCTAAGGGGTAACCAAGACCACGATAACTGTGGAAGGGTGTACAAGCCCAGACGGGTCATTACAAACACAAATATTATCTTTGAAAACCGAGTTGATGAGTTGTGTGGGAAGAAGTCAATGAAGGTGCACACAACACCATACACGTTACATTGCTGCAAAGAATTTGGAAATGCGTTTTGGTTATGGATGAGTCTTAAGAAAGCAGGGTGAGCATGAATTAGATTCGATATGACATATCACTTAAGGGTAACAATCAAATAAAGACAATGAATTGACATGGGAAATGCAGGTTACTATATCAAAGGGACAGATTGAGCGACAGTAGTAACACTATATTGAATGCAAATAATGTACCAATAAAATTGTCTTGGTGATTAAGGCAAAGAAGACAATAGAACAAAATAAGCAAAATGTATGTCACATTGGAAATAAGACAAGTTGAGCTTGTAAAGGAGACTGTGTATTCTTTGGGAGGGGAATATCAGGAACGATATTAAGGTAAAATGGTTCAGACAGGAAGGTGGAATTTAAGTTCTAGTATGTCAGACATTTAATCTCAAGATGAGAGGCAATGTGATTTATAATATTTCATTGACATGAGATCAGAATTCAAATTTTATGTGCATGGATCGATATTCTGTGCTGAGTTATGATACTTTTGCGTGGAATTATAATTCAAAAGACAATCAATTGGGGAACTTGACCAAGATTAAGATTTCACGATATAGTGTAACCTCTCAAAGGAATTAAGGCACGATAGTAGCAAGGTTAAGAAGGTTGTTAATTTGTTGGATTCTAATATGCAATGACAATATCAGATGTAAACTAGGTAAATTTTGACAAAATTTCCTTTAAGAGGGGAGTGATTGTAATATCTGCCTGCTTAGGAAGGGTAATATCATCAGTTTATCACCAAGGGTATTTCAGTCAATTTATATATTTATGAGTGTAGATATGTATAGGGCAAACTGGGCAAATTGATTTTTTTAAAATTCTTGGGCATGAGTATAATGCCAAGTGAATGATAGGTTCTTGTTATTTAAATGAGTGTGATATTATTATTGTTATGAGCACAATAACAATAATGTTAGTGTATTCTTGATAATAGAATGATGACAAATAAATTCTTGGGAATCTAGGCAAGAGTATATTGCCTAGTGAAATAGTTGGAATAATTATTTTGAATTTATTGGTTGAATATTATTTTATGTTATGATTATTATTGTGCATAAATAATAGCAATATTGTGTGATTTTATTTTGGGCTCTTATTGTTTAAAATAAGATTCTTCTTATTATTATTATTATTATGGGTACAATAATAATTTGGCATAGGTTAATTATACATAATATAATTAATTTATTTGAGTATGTATTTTTAATGTTTATTTTTTTAATTAATGTGGAAATACATTAGGATGAATGTGGTCTTTTTTTTATTAGAGAAATCCCTAATTTAGAATAACCAAGAAAAAAAAGTTTTTCTTTACTAGGAATCCCGAAATTCTAGACTCAGTCTCAGTAAAACGGGTGTAACTGAAGCTGTATAGTCCGATTTTGATGAAATCAGTACCGTTAGAAAGCTAATTAAAATATCTACAACTTTTGTAAAATATTTTTTTTTCTTAAAAGGCGACGAATAAGAGTCAAAATAGGGGCCCAAATTACGGGATATTTAGATTGTGAGATTATTTTAGGGTTTTGATTTAGGGTAAGAATATAAGGAGAAAAATGAATATTGGAGATTCATTGTTTCTTGGGGCTACGAAAATACAGAAAGGAAAAGAAGAGAAGAGCTAGTGAAAGGAGATGAAAAGATAGAAGAATTCAAAAACTTTAGAGAGAGAAAGTGATAACATTTTTGGGTTTGAGAGCGTTGGAGAGTGCAGGGTTATTTTGAATGATTTAGAAACATTCATTGGCATGAAAAAAGAGTTTTAGATGTGACAAAAAGGGTGGAGAGTGAGTGTTTCGAAAATCACTATTTTTGAACCTTAAAAATGGTGTTCTTGAGTGATTTTAGGTTTCTGGGTGTTTGGGAGTGCTTGGTATTTGTGGATAGTGTTAGAACACCTTAGGAGACCCTAAGAATCGATTTGGATGTAAGGAAACAGAGCAAGAGGGGCTGGAACAAAAATTTGCCTTTTTAAACTCCATTTTTTCCAATACTCCAGTGTTGGGAAGATGAAATTATTCTGGGCATTGTGGGAAGTCTTTCCTTTGATTTTGTGCTGGTATGAGGTGCTGGAATGATTGGAAATGTTTTCCAAATGGTTAGGGGGTACAAAACACAGCGGAGAGAAGATTGGGCACTCGTCGGCGCCGGAGAAGAAGACCGAATTCCGGCTAACCACATCTTTTGCGATTTTGGAAGTTGAATCTCATTTTTCTTGCTTCTTGGTCTTGTTTTATGTGCTTAAATGTTTGGTGATGATTGTGTGTTGATTTGGGAATTTTATGATGATTGTTTGAATTATTATGAATTATTTATGAATTATTTTCTTAAAAATAATTGTGAAAGATATCTATGTGATTATGGGGCTGTTTTGAAAATTTTTATTGGGTTCCTAGAAAATAATTTTTTATAGGTGTATGATGCTATATTATTTTATGGAATTGATTGATGATAAATTATTTATTAAATAGAATTTAGTTAAACAAGTCAAGATGGGATTGTACCTATTGTTTTGCCATTATTTTGGGTCTAAAAAATATTTCTTAAATGTTTGAAATTGATCTAGTAACATGCTAGAGTCTTGTTTAATCAAGGATTAATTATTTTACGTTTTTATGCATTAAAGATGTGAGTATTTTAGCATGAAAAATTGTTATATTTCATGAATCTTTCAGATATGTTTTCGGGACTGTATAATCTGATTTTTAAATGTTAAAAACCATATTGAAACTGATTTTGAAGTTGTAGGTTATTAAATTACTAATTTTCAAGTTAATTGTGATAATTAATCATTGAATGAAATTTAAATGAATTAATTATTAAAAAGTGTGTACTCACTGTTTTAATATTATTTTAGGGGCTGTAAAATAATGTTAAAAATGTGGGAAATAATTTTAGAAACATGATTGAGATTTTTTTTGGTTTGGGTAATTAATCTATCATTTTTTATGCATTAAAAATGTTGTTTTTTGGTATAACATCTTGAATATGAATCATGATTAATGTTTCAATATTTTGTACTAAGTCAAATTGATTTTTGAATCATTTCAAGTCATTTCAAAGTATAAGAAATGCCATTTTGAGTGTTAAAAATGGTTTTTGGAAATTAATTTGTAATTTTTGTGAACTTTGGGCTAGAAAGGGGCATTTTGTAATTGTTACATAAAAGGTTTCACTATGAACACATGTGTTACGTTAGAATAGTTATTATGCTCTAATTAGGTTAATTGAAAGCCATGCATGATGATTATGTTATTTGTGATGTGCTTGTAGACCTATTATCGAAAGTAGGTCATGCATTTCTTGAAACTGTGTTTGTTGTGATTCTTGAATGCATTTTGAGTTTCGATATCATCTTGTGAATGTTTAGGGCCTCAGTTGTGGCAATGAAGTTCAACAAGAGGGTTTGGAAAGCGGAATAGCTTGTCATGAATAAGGTAAGAAGAGTGGACTTCTGTGCACAGGGTGTACGTTATGCATACAACCTTGTTTTCTTATTATTTTTTTAATTATGTTATTATATTTGTGACTTGAATTGTTGCATTAGATTGGCTAACATGAGGATAGTGCTAGGGACTTTAGTTAGTAGACATGCTTAAATGATAGAGTAGGCATGCTACTAGATTCTAGTTGCTTGTGTGAGTATAGCACTTGCAGGAATTATCTTGGGTGTCTACAACTAAGGAAAATAGGATGCCACCACAGAACTGCCGAGTGTGAGTACAGCGCAGGTTAGACTAGGTGCCACGGTGGGAATACTGTGACGACCCAAAAATGCTAATATGGTTAATGCCTTTATTAGCGTGCCAAGAGGGCATATTTGGATATACGTGTGATTAATTGATTAAATGCGCGGCTATGTGGCATGCATGATATATATGATGATATGAATATATCTATATGCATGTTTATAAGTATTAGATATGCATGTGGGCCCGTTAGTGTTTATAAGGGCATATCTGTAATTTTGGCTCGTTAAGGGCATAAATGCAATTATATGTTTTGAATGGTTGAGACCACATTATTATGTGGATATATTTGCAGTATACGGCTCGAGACGATCCTAGTGAGCAGATTAGGAATAATACCGACTCGGGGTGAGCTTAGGGGTATTTTGGGAAGTTCAGTGTATATCTGGGATTTATTGAGTAACAGGTAGGTATTTGGTGATTAATTGGGAATTGGTAGGATGACTTGAGGAATTAGCGAGAATCAGGATAAATGACCATTATGCCTTTATGGGTGATAAAGGAGGCTAAGTTTATTAGAGGGGTATTTCTATCTTTTGGGGTTAAGAACGTACTTAGACACCTTAGAACTCACCAAAAATCACTAGGAATACTCTCAAGGCTCTCAACACTCTCTTTCCCTCCCACTCACGTTCACCCTCTCTCTCTTTCTTAACCTTGAAGCTTTGAAGTGCTGAAGGAAAGTCTGGACTTTTGAGCTAGGAACTTGGAGAACACTAAGCTAAGATTAGTCAGAGAATTGCTGAGGAGTTAAGCTAAAAATTGAGGTAAGGTTTCAGGTCCTTAATTGTGGAAATTTTGTCTGACTGGGTTTTGGATGATGAATTGTTACTGAATTGGGATGGTAGTTTAAGTAGGATTGGGTTCTTTATGCTTAAGATATGTAATTAAGAGTCCTAGACTCGTTTTTGGTTGATGATTGGGGTGTGAATTTGGGGATTAGGCTTGAGGAAAAACGCAGAGATGGGGTTGAATTTCTGCATTTGTGGGCTCGGGCCGCGGCCTTGTTCTTTAGGCGTCGCGGCCCGTGTGCTCGAGAAGGCTGGAAAGCCTTTGCTTTGCCTAGGCGCGCTGCGGCGCAAGGTATATCGCACTGCAGCTCATGTCCTTCAGCAAAGAGGCATTTAGCCTCTGACTTGAGTGTGTCGCGACCCTTAAGGGGCTGGGCCGCGGTTCAAATGCAAGTAAAGGTTGTTTGTGGGCTTTTAGCTCGAGAACTCAAATGTTAAGGCTCGGGAAGGATTTTACCACCCGATTTAGTAAAATTCGAGGTCTTGGAAGCTAGTATTTGTTTCCAAAACATTTAATTGGATTAGAATTTGATAGTCATCCATTGTTGCTTGTGACTAGGGTTACCGTTAAGGCTCAGGACCAAGGATCGTGCTCGAGACCGCTCATAATCCATTGCTTGGAATTCAAGGTAAGAAAATTGAACCCATGTGGTTGTGACTGGGACTGAGATTTCATGTAATTGAACATGTGTGCTCTATGAATTATATCCCTATTATATGTGATGTGAAAATATGACCTAAGGGTGCCGGGGCTGAGGATAAGCGTGCTGAACGTAGCTTGGCCTAAGCGAGTCGGGATCAGCTGAATAACCAGAGGGCTTGGCCTAGGGGCGCCGACACCTAAATATTTGTATTACAGATTGAGCTATATATTTGAAAGTATATGTTTAACGTTGCCTAGCTTAATACTTGTATTCTACTGATTAATTGAACTGATTGAATTAAAGCTTGTTGTATGCTCCTTTTGTTGTCTATGATTGTTGATTATGGTTTTCTTGTTGAGCCTTGGCTTATGGACACTCCGCCTCAGAGCTCTCAAACTCATGTATTCTGCTACCTGGTGCAGGTAAAGGCAAAGGGAAACTAGACAACCCATGAGTTTGAGAGCTCTGGGGCGGAGTGTACATCGACAACTGCTCGACCGCCACGGCTAAGGGAATCACAGGAATTAGAGCTCTAAACTGTATTTTTTCCATTTAGATTGGCTACTGCTGTATTAACTTTTGAGAGTCGTTTCCACCTTATAAATCTTATTTTTTGGATCCCATGTATCAAACTCTTATTTGAATGGAAATCAATCATTTTATAATCAAAATCTTTTAAACCTAACCTGTCAGATGACTTTAGTAACACATTTTAGTTCAAACGACCTGATTAGCAAGTCTTGCACTATTTCAAACACATAATGTAACCATCCTGGTTACCTATGGCATTACAAATACCGAGTGTGAGTACAACACAGGCTGGGTAGATTACATTTCATGTTCGATCAACATGACTTATTAGTATTTATGTGTGTGAGTATAACACACATTATGTTAGTGTTATATTGTGTTTATAGATCGCACGACGATTATCATATATATTATATTTATTTATGTTAGCTGATAGTTTATGTTTTCTGGTTTGGGGAGTTATGTCCTACATAACACTTCTTACTGGGCGTTAGCTCACGGGTACTCTGTGTGCAGGTAAAGGCAAGGAAAGCAGTGAGGTGGCGACTCAAGGCAATGATGATACATGTTAGTGGGAGGGTCACAGTAGTTATATGTTTTTATAAAGAAAATTGATTATTTTTTGTAAATTAAACGGTTTGACTATTTTTTGAATTTTTGAGAATTTTGTAAGCTAAATCACGATTTGTATAATTATGCATTCAAAAAAAATTTATTTTAAATAATGGGATCCGATGCATTAATTTTAATTCATTAAATGAGTCTTTTACGTCATAAAGAGGTTAAGGTTTTAAAACAAACTTGTAAGTGATGTCTCGGGAAATCGGGGCATTACAACTGTCCTTCCATATGCGGTCCTCTACGTATTTCGCATAAAGAGCCTTATCCAAAGCCTCAACGTAACTAACCACCTCAGCACTGGTCATCTTGAAATCTCTAGTATTCATGGGCTTAAGTCTTCTCATAAACGTTTGGACTCGCATAGCCTCGGTTGGTACTATTTCAGGTGCAAACCTCACCAACCTATCAAACTTCTGAGCATAATCGGTAAGAGAAAGGTTTCCTTGAACTAAGGTCACAAACTCATCCACCCTAGTTGCTAGCATAGCTGCACTGTAGTACTTTTTGCCAAATGCTTGAACAAAATCTTCCCATGTCATAATGTTTAAGTCACGAGTCTGCTTCACCACGTCCTACCATATCCTTGCATACATTTTAAGTAGGTGAGCTGCACACAAAAACCCTTCGATGGTCATTCAACTCCACGTATTCAAAGATATCTTCTACTGACTTCAACCAATCTTCTGCTACCATAGGGTCGGCTTTCCCTTCAAAGCTAGGTGGGGATTGCTTGCTAAAGCGTTCATAGACTGGCTCAAAATTGTTAGCCATTGAAAATGGTGCAGGTGGTGGTACTGGAGGCTCAGGCTGTGCCAACAGTACTTGGGGCACTTGGGGTAATTTTCTGGCTTGGACCAAATCCTCGGCTGTCTGCCTTAACTATTCCCTTAATCTTGCTATCTCCGCAGCCAAATCCACAGCTCGTGCAGCTGGGGCTGCTAGTTGGGCTGGTGGCATTATCAGGTCAGGGATTTCTGTAGCATTCAAGTTTCCAGAGGCACTTCTTCCTCGACCTCTTCCCCTTCCACCTCTTGCTCCTCTTCCTCTTGTCGACATTATGAAATTCTATAGCACCAAAAGAAAATCATAAGAGAGGATAAATCGCATAATGTTTTTGGTTACTTTAAGAGTTAATCATAGAGGTTGTCATACATACTCATATTCACACCATTTAGAGTTTGTAAGAGAGAGAGAGAGAAAAGAGAAAAGCTTATGATATCCAAAGTTTGCTTAAAAGTACCCCATAAATCAAACATCCAACAAAATGTTTAATAAAAACCATAATAATCCATAAGTTTTCAGGGGTCTCTAAGGAAATCCCTTTTATTTAAGTAGAATTTATTGATGGAAATTTTGGACGGACTCTAGTACTCAATCGCGGACTCGTCCCCTCAGTTGTAATGGAAGATGTTTTCCAAGATATGGAAGTAGTCAGGGGCGCTAGCCAACGCCCTCATCCTGATGCTCACTTTTGGTATGGCGTGTATTGCTTCCTAACTTGCCATTTCCCCTTCAATGTCATGTACAGCCTCGAAACGTTCTTCCATCTCTCCGTCATCATTCTTAACTAGGACCGCCTCTAAATGATTGAATTCATAATTGTCCACAAGGTCATAAGTAGTGTACTCGATAGTATCAAAGTCCAGGTCATCTTGAGCAATATCATGCCATGCTACGACCAACTAGAGGAGAGCCTCGGGGTATATTGATAGTGATTCCCTTAGCACCCAGTATTGCTCAACATGCCACATCAACACTCCTCTCTTGTTAATCATCCCTTGAATACGTTCACAAACTGCTGTTGTCATTTTCAGTACAAAGGTCCTTCAATCTTTGTGATCCTCATAAGTTGCACCTTAGGTATAGCACATATTTCTTTAAGTAACTATTTCTTAGTGGTCCTAATGATAGGAGACATCTTTCTAAACTGCAATTTAACACAAGGAAACATATAACAATTAAAGCAAGTACTTACGATACGGTGAGGTGAGATTTTCCCACCTTTAGCATGTATGCGGAGGGTACTCGGAAACATGAATGACCATCTCTGATACCATTTGTAAAGCGCGTCCTAATCTATTTCTTTATAAAAACGTCACTCAACTCACAAGTATTAGAAAAATACCATTTTAAGGAAAAGTTCAGTGGGGCCTTGATAAAATATGCAATTTGGGCCCAATAGTTTGAAATAAAAATAATGTGTCTTTATGCAACATTTTGAAATAAAAATAAAGCAATAGGTCCCACTGGGCATAAAATCATAATGTAAGTTCAAATTTATTCTTGGCGCTCGTCTTGATTGTTATTCGTTCATAGGAGACCCCGCGTCATACATACCTAGACGTCGGAACCTCCCACATCACCGTGTGTGCCAATGAGAAAATCTTATTGCCTACCTGTAATGGGAAAGGAAGGGGGTGAGCTAAAAGCCGAGTAAAGAAGTACAAACAAATACAACAATATTAAGAAAACACAAGAAAAGCTTATTAATGTCGTAAACTCATGACAAAACATATCATATTCATACTCATAAATCATAATCATAATCATAATCTTAGTCATAATCATACATCATAATCATACATCCTGTGATCATGGTACCCCTACTGTCCACGTCACATCACAAGGTAACCAGCAAAAGCATAAACTGGTAGGACCTCCTTTATGAGGTAAACAAGAACTCAGGTCCTCGAATAACCTCGATGTGTCCGTCTTATGAGTTACGTCATAGCCTTAGCAACACCTTTGTTGTATCGCATTCAACACGCTAGCAACCTATTGCTTTTCATAAATCATACAAGCACATGTATAACAGTTCATATCAAAACATAGAAATTCATACTTTTCATAACACTTTAGCTTACCATAGCTCATACATCCCATAACACCAATATTCATGCTATCATTTCAGTTCATACCTTTCATAAACAAAATTCATACAAATTCTAGCTAACTTCCTTACCTCATGTCCAAGCAAAAATTAAGTGCGTGATACTTCACAATGAGTCAAGATTCACAATCAAACGTCCATCTTAATATCAAGCAAGATTACACATTCCCAACATACATACCCCACAAGTTGCACACATGGGCCATGCACACGTGGCACATGTTGCACCACAACTTTATTCATACAACAACTTCACATAGATTCAATAAAATAATAATGTCAATTCTACTAAGTAATTCTCAATGATTTCTAATCAAGAACCATGGATTTAACTAAATAACTTATATTTTAGCTTAAAAGTGAAGTTGCATGTAACATGCATACGTGGGACGATTCTTAAAACTAGCGTTGAAGTTGAAATTATTTGTTCCTTTATTTTCTTGTCAATTTCACAAAAATTCAGCAAATATAATAATTTGTCACTACATTATTCCTTTAAAATAACATATTGGTCATTCATAAATTTTATTACAAAAATTTAATTTACTAAATAATTTCTTAGTTTTAATTTGTATAAAATAATAATCTCATTTATTATTTAATAACAATTAAAAGAATGTGACAAAATTTGTAGTTACTAATAATATTTAAATAAATTCCTTGATTCCTTTTAAAAATAATTTTACCAAAAACTGCATAAATATAAATGTGATAATACATATTTAAAGTGTGGAAATTACATTTATCATATAAATAGAGTAAGGTTTAATTTATTTGAGCATATGCTTTACTTATTTTATTTAAAAGACATTTTCTCTTAATAAACCAAAAATTTCAGCAAGCATTTTATTTGATTAAAATCACATAATTGAATTAAAATCACATTTTTTTCACGAAATATGTATAAAAAAACTACATTTGTTTAATTAGATAAAACCTCATTAACATGTGAAATAAAACGTCTTTTGTTTATATAAGATCAAAATATCACTTTGAGGCATAACTTGTGCATTTTTGAAATCATTGATTTATCATCACCATCAAATAATGAAAAAAAAACAGCAAGCACATATTTATCTTATTTACACTGTTAGATAATATATTATATCCAATGGGAATAGATAAACCAAAATACAACTCTAAGCAAAATGTTACAATAGACAAGAAGATATATAAAAAAGTATTACAACTCTATTGCAAAAATACAAGAAAATAGAAATAGAGGATGATAGATATATTGCTAATTCAACTCAAAGTATGACAATACAAATAAATATATAAGATAGAAGCAAAAATTAAAAGAGGTAGAAGAACAAAATAATGAGAAGAACAATAGATAAAATCTTGCTCTCACACAACCAAAGTGTAGAGTAGTGGGGATCACTAACTTGAACAAGGTTCAAGACCTTTGCCCAAAAGATTATTTCCCCATATTCTCTAAGCACTAAGGGCTCTCTCAAGAAAATAACTCTCTGGAATTATGTAGTGTCTCGGAATTTTACTTAGCTGGATAGTAGTAGTAGTAGCTTGTAGTATTTTAGTTTTCGTGGATATTGGTTCAAGTCGGGATTTAGTTGGAAACTCATAGAAATAGTTATGGATTTCAAAATTTTAGCCTATAGTTTAGAAATAATAATTTTAAAATAAGGTTTGATTAATATTATTGGTCCTATAGATATCATTTATTATAACCTAAGGTTTAGATAGAATAATTAAGAACGTGACACTTGTCACATGTATGTTTATTGAGGATTTTTAGAAGAATAAATTAATAAAAGATAGATCTAGAAGCTCTAGAACCTCCCAGCAGCTGTTAGGATTATGTTTTACTCAGTCAAAGTTGTTTTACCAAACTTCAAGTGTGCTAAAAACTTGCAAAAACATGTTTAAAATATCAGCGTATACCAATATATCGCACCCATAAGGGTCGATATGTCGCCTAAGATTGATATGGAAAACACGCCGACTTCGCACGAATGAACGACGGAGGCTCGGGAATATGAGGGAGGCGATATATCACCTATAGGGGTGATATATTGGCTCCACACACATATTTTGAAACTTCGTGGAATCCAAGCTTAAAATAGCCCTCAACAACTTAGATTTGCTCCTGAATGTTTTTGACCGAGTTCTGGGAATCTGTTGAACCAAAAATTCAAATTTATTCAATTAATATTAATTTATTTATTCTTTCTAAAAAGTGTTAGTTTCACTCCTTGAACTCTATAAATAGGACCTAGCACTCAGCCATTTCACTCTGTTGACGCGGTTCTTCGCCAACAGGTAATTAAGAAAATAAGAGGAAGGGATTAGTGCTTATGTTGAACCGAAATAGATGAATGATCTTTCTAGAAATGGGCTGGTGACACACTTACGTTTTTAGGTGGTTCAAAGGTTAAAATCCTTCTACTCCACCAGTCAATATTATTGCTATTTGCTTGGTATTCTTTTACAGGGTATTTCTTACACAATAGAATCCAACCCTTTGTAACTCCTAGGGTCTCCATATTTATAGGAGAGGGCACCTGGGAGTTGGTAAGAAGGTCATCCCGTGACCTTCTTACCTATCATGTCAACTCTGTGACATTCATGATTAATTCCAAAAACTTGACACATGAAGTGTGGTATAATACATAGGTAAGGGGGATAATGGGCCGCACGGCCCAAACCAGTCGTGGGTGCTTGAATACGCACGTTCATGCTGCGTGTCCGAGAAGTTAGGGATATATCAGACACGTGATGTCTGATATATGCACGTTTACCTTGCGTGGTTGAATTTATAAAAGGTCACAGCCTTTAACTCCAGCTCGTACCATGAGCCGGATGCCTCCCTCGACCTGTGGCCTTCAGAGTCCAGACTCAGTCTAATCTTGGAGAACCCTTAGGTTACCTCGAGCTGAGGAGGTAGGATCTTTCGAGTGGTAGCTCCGGTCTTGGGGATGTCCACGTGGTAGACATGATTAGGCCGTATCTCATGATTAGGCCGTATCTCTGCTTGCTAATAGCCCGTGGGAAAACCAGGGCGTACACACTCATTATTCAAGCATTCATCACAGCCTCCAAGCTGCTAAGATTATTCTAGAGAGAAAAAACTAGGGTTTGGGTTAAAAGCTTTTCCAATCTAAGCTTTTCTAAACACTTGGGAAGTAAGATAGAGTGTCATTTCAGTAGTGAGGTGTAGATCAAAGTCCTAGACTAACCAAGGTATTCTTATCCTTAGGTATAGTTCATTATAGTTCTTTTATTTTCTATCATTTTCTTTTAGATCCTAATTTGGTTTTATGGCTTTTGGTTAGGTGTTTAAGTTTCTTGAAACTTAAGGTTTTTTAGTAAGTTTCTATCTTGATGGTTTAAATCTCCTTTTCATCTCCATTTCTTTAGAAACTCATGATTCTCACTGTTGGTTTTAGGAGTTTTCCAATCCCGTTCTTGTCTCCAATATCCCAGTTTTTGGTAAGGAAAATAGGTTAGAATATATGTGTTATGATATGTTTATATGATATGATATGTTATAGTGCTATGTTATATATGTATATTGTGGATGCTCAATATTCCATGCTTGTAAAAGATCCAAAGCGCGTGCTAAGGTCGCATAAATGCCTAAGTACATACCTGTGCATACGTCCCTAGGTGTGTATGGGGGAGCCTTGCCAGGCAAAGCCCCAGCAGGCGTGCAACACGGGGCCCTCGCCCATCCTCACGTGGGCCGCCTCGCGTGGGCCGCCTCGCACGCCTCGCCCACCGCCTAGTGCACACCACCTCGTGCGCCTCACCCCAGCCTTGCGTGGGCCGCCTCGCGCACCTTGCCCCAGCCTCACGTGGGCCGTCTCGCGCGCCTCGCCACTGCCTTGCGTGGGCTGCCTCACGCGCCTCACCCAATGCCTATTGCACACCACCTCGCGCACCACGCCCCAGCCTTGCCACGATTGCGTCGCGAGGGTCTCGCGAGGGAGCATCTCGCACCCTCGCCTCGAGATGGCATCCCCTATGGAGACCTATGGAAACTCCACCATCTAGTAGTAAAAGCCCAAGTATGATTCAGAAAGGACATGTTAGTACAATCTTGTACGGGGTAGGGCTTTTATGACCCCGTACGCCTGACCATGGCACTCATGCAAGGAAAGTAGTTTGAGCACTAGGAGAGAGGGCCTGGCCTGCATGCTGCCAACCAGATGTCAGAGTCGACACCACTACCACCTGCGCCACTCCTCTGACAGTCGTATGGTCGAGTAGTGGAGGCATCCTCATGGTACCTGGCCATATACTTGTACCAACAAAACCACCTCTGAAACCACTCTCCTGACAGTGTACTTATGTACCACCTGGTCCACTAGACCACAGTGTATCTAGGGCCATTAGAGCCCACTATATAATGACCCCCAATTTCACATGGGAGGGGGTTGGAAAAATTACTGTAGCAGTGCACCATAGTGAATACAAACTGGTTTCACCATTGTTCTTCTGCCATTGTTCTTGGAGTTTATACTTAGATTTCTAAAGGTTTTATTTTAATAATCTTTACATTGCAATTTTTCTAACTTAACTTAGTTGACGAGTTCTCACCGTCAACCGTTTGGCGCCGTCTGTGGGAACCTAAGTACTAAGCTACTGTTCTGCCATTACTTCCGGCAAGAAGAAATGCCGAGACGTTCAAAGTGACTCAGGGAGCCACGAGAGGTGGAGGTCCACCTTAACACAGTCCAACTGAAGGCCTCCATGAAAGATCCTCCTCCACCCAGAGATGTGGAGCCCCCAAGGAACCCTAAGGTTCACGAGGGTGATAGAGAGGCCTCGTCACCGGCCGTCCCGCCGGAGAGAGCCCTCCAAGGGCACCACCGGGAAATGCCAATGAGTTCCCGCCTCCTAAACCACCACAAGTACCGAACTCCGGGCGGCAGGACCCGGGCCCCTCGACGCATAGACATGATAAATATCCCCGGGTCCATTCCGTGAGCTCGAGTTCAAAATCTTGGTTCTACGAAGAGGAAATACGTGAGCTGCACCGTAAGAACCAAAGATTGGAGACCACCCTCGAGAATATGCAAGAGGTGTTGAATGGCCTGTTGCAAGGTAAGTCAAGCGTGACCCTGCCCAAGAGAAAAGAGAAAGGTCAGGAGGGGGCAGAGACCACCGTCCCGGTAGACGATGGGAGGACTCGACATTCCACTAGTAACACCCCCCGAATGAAGCAACGAGAACATCCTGAACCACCGAAGTAGGCCCAGAAGCCAGAGCCGAAGACCAATGCCGCCCCTCGCAACGATGACGAGGTCACCTCAAAAAGGGCACCCTCGGATTTACAGGAGGAGCTCAACAAGAAGAGGGCGAGCAAAAGGACCACGCCCCCTATGGCGCCTCGAGAGGGAAAAGGAAAGGGGGATCTAAACCCGTCCACTTTAAAGGACTCCCTAAGCAAGAGGAGGCAGGACTTGGACACAGAAATGAGGAGCCTGCGAAGCAAGATCGTCACCGCCTCTGGAGGTCAAGCTGTTGAGGAAGAGTTTGACCATGAGTCACCCTTCGTTAGGGAGATCCAAGCCATCCAGCTCTCTGCCAATTTTAAAGAGCCCCACATCCCTACGAAGGAAGCACAGATCCAAAATACCATCTAGATACATTTAACGACCTGATGAAGCTGAGGGGAATTGACAGCGGGGCAAGATGTCATTGCTTCGCTGTCACCTTAAAAGGACCCGCATACAAGTGGTTCAAAAGACTTAGACCGGGGTCCCTCAGATCTTGGCAACAGCTTTCTGATGAGTTCCTCCAGCAGCACCACGCCATGCGCGACTACACGATGCCAGGCACCAACCTCGCAAATGTGAAGCAAGGAGAAAACGAGAGCCTGAAGAGCTATATTCACAGGTTCAATATGGAGGCAGCTAAATTAGGGAGCTTGACCCGCCGAGAGCTGAAAATGGCCATCACAGCTGGAGTATGCCCAGGAAGCAAGTTATGGGATAACATGCTCATGAGGGAGGTCACAGACTTGGATGATATCTATGAGTGGGCACAAAAATACATTCACGTGGAGGATGGTCACGAGAACCTCAAAGACAGAAAAGGCCCATCACCCCCGAAGCCTTCAGCCCGAGAAAACCCAAGCGGTGCAAAGAAGGAGGGTGTTTATGAGGGAACAAGAGATGATCGACCCCAGAAGCATCAACTCTCTGAGGAGCGCCTACAGGGCCCCTACACCTTTTACACTGACCTCACCCATGCGAGGGAGCATATTTTCATTGCGAACGAAAACCAGGTCCCTTTCAAAAGGCCCCCACCAATGAAAAAAGATCGGTCCAAAAGAGACCCCGGCAGGTATTGCCAGTATCACAAGGATGTCGGCCACACCACTGCGGAATGCAACCATTTGATGGTGGAAATCGAGGAGCTCATTCGCAGGGGACATTTGGGCAGGTACGTGTGCAAGGAGAACCAGAGGACAGAAGAAGCAGTGTCCCCGCCGCGGGTGCGAGAGGTGGCCTCAGAAGTACAAGGAGAGGTCAGGACCATATTTGGAGGACCAGGATTCGGAGGCGATTCAAGGAAGGGATGAGACAAATACGCCAAGGAGGCCAGACGAAGTCCACCACCGTGCATTTTAAGTTTTGAGCAACTCCCCCCAAAGAGTTTCAAGGGCGAGAATAACTCAATAACTTTCACTGAAGAAGACCAGCAAGGGGTGCATTTCCCTCATAATGATCCCCTGGTGCTAACTGTCCAGCTTGCGAACATGAGAGTACATCAAGTCCTAGTGGATAATGGAAGCTCTGTGGACATCTTGCATCGCCCCGCTTTGGAGAAGATGGGACTGAACGTCCGACACTTGAAACCCTACAATTCCTCCCTTTACGGGTTCACAGGGGACTCGATACAGCCCCTAGGTGCGATTGAATTAGCCCTCACCATGGGGGAACAACCCAAGAAAACCACCATAATGGCAAACTTTATCGTGGTGGATTGCGCCTCAGCCTTCAACGCAGTATTAGGGAGACCCTCTCTGAGATAATTGAAGGCAATAACTTATGTGTATCACCTGGCTATGAAATTCCCAACCCCTAGGGGAGTAGCATGCATGAAAGGGGAGCAGAAGGAAGCGAGGGAATGCTATAACATGTCCCTCCGCACAGCCACAAAACCATCGGTGCTGATGGCAATGGTTGTGTATGAAGGCACGATCCACGCGAGTTGGACCCACGAGTTGCGGAACACCTCAAGAAATGCTACCAGTGGGGCTTCGGCCCCTGGTGCACAAAGGACCTATGTTTAGTTTTTTCCTGGTTATGTTATCATAGTGTGTAAGAATCAAAGAGGCTACCTAGGTAACCTCCTAATTAGATGTAACCCTTCTTTAAATATGCCGTTGTAAACCACATGCTATGAATTAAACAGTTTGCAACTTCGCGTGTTATTTTTCTTCTCTATGCGAGCATCAGCCAAAGTGCCTGCCAAAATAAATTTCACCAAACACTTGGGGGGCAGGACACGAGGTAACGATATACAGCAAGCAAAAAAAAAAAAAAGGACCCTCTAATAGGAGGATCCTAAAAAAAGGACCCTCTAACAAGAGGAGCCTAAAAATGACCCCCCAGCAAACAGGAGGATCCAAAAAAGGACCCCTTGCACCAGGATCCTAAAAAGGACCCTCTATCAGGAGGATCCTAAAAGGGACCCTATGCACCAGGAGAATCCTAAAAAGGACCCTCTATCAGGAGGACCTTAAAAGGGACCATGATCCCAAAAGGACCCCTTGTATCAGGGCCTTAAGCGAAGTCCTTATATTTATAAAACAGGGAGAGGACCTTACAAGGAATCCCTTGGGTTCACAAGGATTTGCTACCCTTGTGAACGCAAGGAGGCCACAGGGTCTTACAACAAAAAAAAAAAAAAACAAACAACAACAACACACTTCCAAATAAAGGCAGATGCTCCCACAAGAGGAAAGACCTTAGAGAGAGCACCTACCAATAAGCCTAGAGCGGCCACCAAACCGTCTAGCCAAAAAGGGTCCTAAAAGAGACCCTTGCAAAAATAGTACTATGAATAACGACGAGAAGGACGCTTCTCGCAAAAAAATAATAAGCGCGCCCAAGAATATATAAAAGGATAGCTAGGACCCAAGGGGTCAAAATATCCTTATAAAAGTAATCAAGAGGCACCAAAAGAGGTCCCATTGAACCCTTTCACATGGGCTCCGAAGGACCTCCAGCCTGGTAAATAAAAGAGGGGAACCCGCCAAACCCCATCACACAGGCTCAAACGGACCTCAAATGCAGTGGAATAAGAGATAGATAACCACACATGTATATATACATTAAAAAAGGGAGTCTTAAGGACATGGAAAGATTTAAAAAAGAAAAATAGTAATTATAATGATATTACGAAGGCTCAAAAAAGAGCATACACCCATAGTGGGCTAGCTGACAAAAGTTATGAAATAACAACTTCAGGGCTTCCTGCCACAGGCGCTCCACATGGCCGCTCGAGCAACGGCGTATCAAAATTGGGATCCTGCCTCCACACGCTGTAAAGGGCGCGGTCTATGGACATGCACTTAATGGCAGTCTTCTCCGCCTCCAAGGAAGCATTTCTCTCCTGCAACGAGGCGACATCGGCCCCAGCAGCCTGGAGTTCAGCCCTAGTAGCCTTACTTCGGCCTCTAAATAAGTAACCCTCTCCTACGACGCTGCCGCGATAGCCTTGGTCGCTTGGAGTTCGCTCTCCAGGCTGTTAACTTGGCCCTGCAGCTTCGTGGCTTTGGCAACCACCTTCAGCTTCCTTTTTGACGAGGCAGCAAGTTTGGTCCAAACCTTCTTTAGCTCAGTTTGGGTTTCCTCAAGCTCTTTCTCGAGCTCTTGGACCCGGGCCATGAGAGAGTCCCTCTCTGTACTAGACGCGGAGAGGTTACTAGACGAGTTGGCAAACCGCAGAGCCACAGTATAGGCCTGCACAAGAAAGTTAACAACAGCAACAATAAGTAACAAAAAAAAATGCATGTACATCTATACATAATAGGGCCGACGCGAGGTGCATGAACTCACCCAAGCCATGGTGCACCTTAGGGCTTCCCCAAGGTCCGACAGAGCAACATTCCCAAGACCGTTCCAGTCAGATATGGGGAGGTCCGAGGCAAGTTGGACGTATCTCTGCCCGTAAGACGTCGCCATCCGAGTCACCCAGGGCTCCCCATCCACACCAGGGGCACCTGGCTGGGTGAGGACAGACGACCCGCTCGCCGAAACGGGAGTGGGCATGGTGAAAGTGGAAAAGTGAGGCCCCGATAGATCAGAGGGAGGCTCCGGAAGATCGGAAAAATAAGCTCCTGATGGTCCAGGGTCGAGGGGAGCTTGAGTGAAAGCGTCATAGCCCTCAGGGTCGGGGTAGACAAAACACCCCGGAATAGCCTACTGTTCTTGAGAATGAGAGGCTATGTCTGGATCATAAGAGGCACATGGAGGGCATCCCCCAGGAGATGAAGGCAGCTGGTGAGGTCCCCCGCGTTCAAGGGGGGCTTCCTCCGGCTCTTCCTCAGTCTCATCGTCGTCTGGGCAAGGCTCGACCGATACCCCCTTTATCTTCTTGGATCCAGAGATGGTCCACAACAACCTGGGGTCCGAGACAGGGGACAGTTTATGGAGGTTCAGATTTTTCATGGTGAATAAGTACACCACCTTTTTCATAGCAGGGTCAGCGTTGAGGAACTTCCTCATATCTCTCGCTTCCGTCCCGACAACTGTGGGTTCGGCAAATTGCTTTGCATAATACACGCCATGGTCGATATGAACGTAAGTCATGAAACAATAAGTTGCAAAAAAGTAAAAGAGAGAAAGTGATGCTTAGGGTACTTACTGGGAGTGGCTCGGAAGTGCTCGTGGACAGAGAGGGGGCCTTGCACAAAGAAAAAGTCCTGCTTCCAGGACCCCGGCTTGGACACCGAGCCCTCTATCAAAGAGGCCTCACTGTTGGCCTTCTGTAAATAATAGAAGCCCTTTGACTTGGGAGTGGGCATGAGGTTGTAGAGGAAATGCACCTCTAGCGTCGTAGGAGCACGCTTCACCAGTTTCATAAATGCAACGAAAAGGCAGCTCAAAGTCAGCCAGCCATTGGGTGCCAGTTGAAGCGGTGCCAGGTAAAAGTAGTTGAGGACCGCCACAAAGAACGGGTGTAGCAGGATGGTACCACCCGCTTTCAAAATGTGCTCACTAAGGGCCACAAAGCCGGTCCTAGGGCAGTCGGCCCGGCATGTCTCCAAAGGAGTGTATAAAGCGTACTCCGGAGGAACGCGATAGTGATTCACAATTTCCCTCAGTTTGTTTTTGGACACATGCGACACCAGTTCGGATGCCAGTAAAGGAGTGTCGTCCGGTTCATTGGAAGCTACCTGTCGTTGTGCCCTCGACATATCTTCAAAACCAAAAGAAAAAGGTGAGAAAGAGATGGAACATTTGACCCTCCATTTTTTCTTCTTAGCAAGAGTCTTCCATCGGGGGACCGACTGCGGAAGCGCTAAGCTAGGGAAAATCGAGACTAAGGGCCGAGGAGAAGCGGGAGCGGCTCCATGACAGTCATCAGGTGAGGATGTGCTGGAGGGCTCAGGCGGAAGGTGTCCCTCCATAAACTCCAACTCCCTCTGCAACTCTAAAAGGGTCACCCTAAGGCTCGCTACATGGTCACTAAGGACAGGGGGAAAGGTGTCCTATCTCCTCTCAGCGCCGAGTCGATTTCCATCTCCACCACCCAAATTTTATGCCTAAGTTCAGCCATGTGCTCAAGATGGCGGATACGGGCCTGCCTTAAGGAGTCATAGTCCTGGTAAGGGTTTTCCTCAGGGGACTCTGAGTCTAAGGACAGGTCAATAAACTCAACCCCCGAAGGTGTGTCGAACGGACCGTCACTAGCCATGAGGCCTCGTCCCGAAAGCAAAAAGGGGTTCACGTGTAAATGAGAGAATTGCTACAAAACACAAAGGAATGGGCTTAAAACCTCTAGGTGCAAGCGCCCTAAATGATCTACTACAGGGTATAAACAGGGGGCATGCAACTGGGCTAACTCACGGCAAGCTTAGGCCAAAATACCCAATCCCGAGTAACTCTAGTTTGGACCCAATGAATATGAGGGAAAAAGAAAATATACCTCAAGCAGGAAAAATAGAGTTCAGTCGTGGTCTATAGGAGGTCGAGGGCCAAACGCGCCAGCAGGGTCAAAAAAGAACTAAGTGGTCGAAAGCACGTGTATGCAGAAATAAACAAAAAGGATGCGTTAGCCTCCAAATAGTCATACCAAAAATTAGCTCATATGTAAAAAAATATGATGAAATGAAATGAAAAAATAAAATGAAGGAAACTATGGCAAAAATGAGGATGTGGGGGATTGAACCCCTCACCTCTTGAAAGAGGAAGGATTCGCAAAACCACTAAGCCAAGGAAGTAAGGTGAAAATAGTAAGCCTTGCATGAAGGTCTATTTATAAGAATCAAGGAGAATAGTCTACAAGAGCACCTAAAGGTCCTCTCCTAGACTGGGGGGCAAGTGTGGATGCTCAATATTCCATGCCTGTAAAAGATCCAAAGCGCGTGCTAAGGTCCCATAAATGCCTAAGTACATACTTGTGCATACATCCCTAGGTGTGTATGGGGGAGCCTTGCTAGGAAAAGCCCTAGCAAGAGTGCAACACGGGACCCTCGCCCAGCCTCGCGTGGGCTGCCTCGCGTGCCTCTCGTGGGCCGCCTCGTACGCCTCGCGTGGGCCACCTCGCGTGGGCCGCCTCACGCGCCTCACCCCAGCCTCGCGTGGGCCGCCTCGCTTGCCTCGCCCAGCGCCTAGTGCACACCGCCTCGCGCGCCTCGCCCCAGCCTCGCGTGGGCTGCCTCGCGTGCCTTGCCCCAGCCTTGCATGGGCCGCCTCGCGCACCTCGCCCCAGCCTCGCGTGGGCCGCCTCGCACGCCTCGCCCAGCGCCTAGTGCACACCGCCTCGCGCGCCTCGCCTCAGCCTCACGTGGGCCGTCTCGCGCACCTCGCCCCAGCTTCGCGTGGGCCGCCTCCCACGCCTCGCCCAGCGCCTAGTGCACACCACCTCGCGCGCCTCGCCCCAGCCTCGCGTGGGCTGTCTCGCGCACCTCGCCCCAGCCTCGCGTGGGCCGCCTCACACCCAGCCTCGTGTGGGCTGCCTCGCGCGCGTCGTCCAACGCCTAGTGCACACCGCCTCACGCACCACGCCCCAGCCTCGCCACGGTTGCGTCGCGAGGGTCTCGCAAGGGAGCATCTCGCACCCTCTGCCTCGAGATGGCATCCCCTATGGAGACCTATGGAAACCCCACCATCTAGCAGTAAAAGCCCAAGTATGATTCAGAGAGGACATGTTAGTACAATCTTGTACGGGGTAGGGCTTTTAAGACCCCGTACGCCTGACCATGGCACTCATGCAAGGCAAGTAGTTTGAGCACTAGGAGAGAGGGCCTGGCCTGCATGCTCCCAACCAGATGTCAGAGTCGACACCACTACCACCTGCGCCACTCCTCTGACAGTCGTATGGTCGAGTAGTGGAGGCATCCTCATGGTACCTGGCCATGTACTTGTACCAACAACACCACCTCTGAAACCACTCTCCTAACAGTGTACTTATGTAATACCTGGTCCACTGGACCACAGTGTATCTAGGGCCATTAGAGCCCACTATATAATGACCCCCAATCCCACATGGGAGGGGGTTGGAAAAATTACTGTAGCAGTGCACCATAGTGAATACAAACTGGTTTCACCATTGTTCTTCTGCCATTGTTCTTGGAGTTTATACTTAGATTTCTAAAGCTTTTCTTTTAATAATCACTACTTTGCAATTTTTCTAACTTAACTTAGTTGACGAGTTCTCACCGTCAACATATATGAATAAGTTTTATGTTATAGTCACTTGGGTATTATAGTTGCTTAGAAAGCAAATCAAATCCCAAGATTTTTATCATTATCATAGATTAGAGTTATGATTTACTGTACCTCGATTAGTAGAAAAAGGACCTAGATGGGTTATCATATACTATTTTGTGATCTAACCTACCTCGATTAGTAGACTGAGGACCTAGATGGTTTTATCACATACTACAATAATGCGTAAATGGCCATTAATATTGTAGTCCTATGTTTATATGATATACGATTTTATGTCATATGTTTTATACTATATGTTTTTAGTCTTATGATTTATGTTACGTTTTAGTAGATTTTCCTTGCTGGGCATTAGACTTAGTCCTTTTATTTTAGATGCTGCAGGAAAATAAGCTTGAAGGCGAGCGGATTCATGGCATCTTTGGCATGTGTATTGGCGATAGACTGCTGGAAGACTGAGGATGAATTTTATATTTTTGAGTCTTTTCAATTTATGTATTTATTTTTCCTTATTTAGTATTTGAACAAATAATTAAAGGTTTATGTTTTCTTTATATTTTTATGTAATAATAATGGGATCCCGTATTTTGGATTTTTATAATAAAGTTCTATTATTTCTTGAATGTATTCCAAAATAGTTGCTATGTCTTAGTAGGTTTAATGGTCCGAGGTCTTAGAATTAGTCAGGACATTACAGTTGGTATGAGAGCGCATAGTTCATATGCATGAAGTTCTCCTTGATACACATGCAAAAGCTTCAAATCTAAATGTCAATGTAAGTGTTTATGTTAATAGCAAACGTTTTAGTCATTATGTTTTCAGTCAAAATGAATGGAGCTTTGACCTATCATGATATCTGAGCCATTAAGGAATTGAAAAGGATTAGAGAGCCAAGGAATACAATAGGAGTGCTAGAAAGAATCACTCAAAGATTGATCCTATTTCACAAGGGGATAGTTCACCTTCAAACTACTAAGCAAATTATGATGAGAGCCATGGAATAATATGTCTTAGTAATTATGCTTTTTAAGGATTTTCCTTTTGTAGTTTCGAAATTAGAAAAATTATTGGAGACTATGGATGATGAAGATGATTTACCGATAGCCATGAGATATTATATTCTTATACTTAGGTTTACCTCTAAGTTTGAATTTCAATTCACTAATGAACAAAAGCATAATATCTTAATGAATATTCCATGAGGTAGTTTTGAGGCTCATAGTAATGATGATTATGAAGAAATAAATGATGATATGTTAGATGAAGGGTCAGATATAGAAGTTCCTGATTTTTAGATTTTACCCTAGTTATTATTAGTATAGTTTTCTTATTTATTTTATTTTTGTGATTGTAATTAGTGAATTTTTTCCAAATGAATATAATTGTTATTTTTGAATGACATGTTTGACTTTGATTTTTTTTTCAGCAATCATAATAAATTTAGAATAAATTCAATAAAAAATGACTGAGTTTGGTGAGGGCGGATACAAATCAGTGGACCGAGTTTTGTATTGAGAGTTTAGGGGGCCATAGTAGTGGGAACGAGCTTACTGATCCCAACCCTCCCTCAATATGGTTAACTTTGGAACAACAACGAGTTTTGAGCCGGAGAATTAAGTCATATAGAGTGATTAGAAACTGACTTAGAAAATAATAAAGATGGCTTATTGTTCTAAGTATAGAAACACATCCTAATTATAACAAAGGATTACATAATTTTTTCATAAGAAATCATAACTAATAAGTCCGAGTTATGTTTGCTTAGACTAAGTTTTGCCTTGAAACCTATTAGGGTAAGTTCTAACGTGTTTTCTCAACAGTTAGAAATTTGCTGAAGATGTCTCTACAAAGATCTGCACGCACAAACGGCAATGCCTCCAGCACAACCAACGAGACTCATGAAGCCCCTCCAGTGTGAAGAAGGGGAATGCGTGCTACCAATGTTGCTACCAATAGAAATGCACCACCTCCGATGGACAACACCACTGAGATTATCCGACTACGGCAACAAGTAGAAGAACTGTTGCAACAACAATGAAAACAGCCTCAGCTACAACCTCAGTCAGCAGCTCAAGCACCCCAGCAAGTAGGTCCATATGGGGGATGGCCGATGGTGAACTATGGCCATATCTAGATCAGTACATATAGCCAATCTACGAGCGTTTCCGTAAGCAACACGCTCCAAAATTTGAAGGGAACCGACTCCTTTGAGGTGGATGAATGGCTTAGGAATGTAGAGCCTACACTAGCACACATGGACCTCGGCAATGTAGATCGCATATCCTGCATTTCTTCTCTTCTGAAATAGGATGCTAGATACTGGTGGGATTTAGTGCAACAAACTCATGATGTTGCCACCATGACTTGGACCAGATTTGTGGAGCTGTTTCACAAAAATTATTACAACTCGGTTGTTATCGCTATGAGGGTGGAAAAGTTTGCTAGTTTGAAGCAGGGCAACTTAACTATAGTCAAGTACACTCGACAGTTTGATCGGTTAGCCAAGTTTGCATAAGAGTTAGTTCCAACCGATTTCTTAAGGGTTACCAAGTTCACCAGGGGACTTAGACCCAAGATTGAGCTTGGAGTCAAGCTTGCAAACCCTAGAACCACTTCTTATGTCGATGCTCTAGAAACAACTATAGAAGTGCAAAGACTCCAATCAAATGTTAGTAAAGAGAAGGCAAGGAAGTCTGAGCCCAAGCAGCAGAATGGAACTCAAAATGGTAGGAACAACAACAACCACCTACACAATAATAATTGGTAGAAAAGAAAGCATCCTGATAGTAAGCAAGCCGACGGTGACAAAAGAGCACGAAATAACAATGGAAATAATAGGTCGGGTTAGTGGAATACCCTCAATGCTCCAAATGCTAGAAAAGACATCCCGGGGAGTGTCGTGCAAATACCAAAGGTTGTTTCAATTGTGGCCAGGAAGGTCATCGGAAAAAGGAATGTCTACAGCTCAAACAAGAAGAAAAAAGGGTCAACAAGATGGTTCAGCCAGAGTCTTTTCCTTGACCCAGGGAGAAGTCGAAGCTAGTAGCAAAGTAGTCATAGGTCAGCTTCCTATCCTCAATAATATATGTTCAGTATTGTTTGATTCGGGAGCAACACACTTGTATATCTCGTTAGGAAAGATAGAAAAATAAGACAAACCTTGTGAAATATTTTGTAACGTCCTCCTTTCTTAACATACATATATATAGTGTAAAAACAAAGTTTGACCTGAATATAACAATACTGAAATTCTGAATTTACAAAAATTTTATTAAATAATACATAAACTAATGTTCATAACTTCAAACCGTACAATACTCACAACTAAATAAAAACTTTATCTTACATACAAATCTTAATACTTTTATAAATAATTTCTGTGGCGTTACTACACCTTAACGTAGAAATGAAGATGTATCCAACCGATAATTTGAAAAGCTTTATGTAAATTACAACGTTCATGAAATACTTTTAAAGCTTTAAGTAAATTATAAAGTTCACAAAATACTTTTAATGAAATATAATTATAAAATCAAGTTTCTCGTTTATTTATGAAATAGCATAGCAGAACTCCACTCCCTTCAGGTCAGCCCCATATGTACAGTCATGTTGGCTCCACGTATACTCATCAATAATTTATATTTGGGGCCTCTTACCTACAATACAAAACATTATCTGATGAGCTAAGGCTCAGTAAGCAGAATAACTACCTCATATGCATTAAAATAAACGTGCAACAAGTTATGTATTTTCTTTCTTTCACTTTCCTTTCTTTTGGGCCCTAGAGGATGCTGCTGCCGGCATTACATAGGGAATCACCTTCCCACCTGAACATAAACATGATAATAGGGAATTTCTCCCTCATAAACATTCATTATATAGGGACGTACATCTCCCTCCTTACATTTTTGGGATGTAGGTCTCCCATGCAGCACCTCTACTTTAACGCTTTCAATAACTTGTTTGTGAACATTAAGCGTGCTTATGCATAAGAAATATAACATTCTTAAAAATAACTTATGCATAACAACATGTAAGAATAACATATAAAGCATATAAATGCACATAAGACACATAAATGACTTGTATTGTAGACGAGGATTCTACTTACCTTGCGTCTTGATAAAACAACCGAAATTGTTAGCTTCTTGATAAAAACACAAACTATTAACTTACATAAAATCTACATGATGTAATTTTAGTTTATAGTTGTTGTTATTCTATTTTTCTTTTCTTCTTATTTTATTGTTTATTTTATGTCCAGGCATATGGTCATACTATAAATGTCCATGGCAAGATCCCGGTCTAAAAGTCATGGTCATGGTCATACGGAAATGTCCAGGTCATAGTATCAGTCCATAATAATAGGGAATAAGGTCATATAATAAAAGTCCAAATAGTCCAAAGTGTGACAATAGCCTATATAAGTTTAGTATTATAAAGATACATAAAAAATAGTTTATATTTCAATTTTGGCATTTTTAAAATATGACGACATGGTAAAATAATCCAAATATAAATGTTAGCATTTTAATGGCATAGTAAAGTAATCAATATATAACTTTGTCATTATAATGGCATGGTAACATAATCCATATATAAATTTTGGCATTATAGTAAAATAATCTATATATAAATTTTGGCATTATAACGGCATAGTAAAATAATCTATATATAACTTTTGGCATTATAACGACATAGTAAATTAATCTATATATAAATTTTGGCATTATAACGGCATAGTAAAATAATCTATATATAACTTTTGGCATTATAACGGCATAGTAAAATAATTTATATATAACTTTTGGCATTATAACGGCATAGTAAAATAATCTATATATGACTTTTGGCATTATAACAGCATAGTAAAATAATCTATGCATATATAATAACTAAATAACTGAAATGAAAGGCTCGGGAAAGAGCTTACCTAAAAGGTTTTCGTAGGCTAGCGTTTCGGACAGAACTTCGCCTAGATCTTCAAGGTTTAGAACTTTAGAAGGGTGTTAAGAAGATTTTTGGGTAGAGTAAGAGAAAGGAAAATGAGGTTTTTTGTGATTTCAAGATGAGTTTTGGAAGGGCTATTTATAGGAAAATTTTGGGTTACTATGCTAATAAAATATTAAAAATATCAAGCATAGTTGAATAATAAAATATTCAAAATATAAACATGGTGGTTTGCTAAAGTCATCATTATATCACTACTGCATCATCATGTGGGAACCATGGGGTGGACCCCGCTGTGGGACCCATGTGGGACCCTTGTGGACCCCACTGTGGGACCCACTATGAATAGTACCCGGTGAATAGTAAAAAAAAATGAAAATTTCCCAATCTTCTTATATTACTTAGTTTAACATTTTTGACTCACAAACTTTTCTGAAAATGTTTCTCTAACACCCATAAATTAATTATTCCCACCTGTTGGTTACTTCAACAACTTAGAATTGTTAAAATCCCATAATAGAAAACGACTATATCCCCAACGGTCAGGATCACTATTCACCAACGGTCATAAACGGCTAGTTTTTGTCCTATAAATACTTGTTCTTTCAACCATATAATTGCAAACTTCTTCATCTCTTACCCCTTCTAGATAAAATTTATCATCTAAACATGAATTTCTCTTTATTTTTCATAACTTTAGTGATTGTTTGCTTGTATTTAGCATCATTCTATGGGTATTATACTAATGAAATGCCCATGAATGTTATAGTTGCATATTCATTAGTTATTCTTCCACTTTACTTAATAGCTCTAGCATTCGGTTAACATTGTAATGCACTCAAAAGTATGAATAAAAATATCTTCTCTTATTTTTTCATAATTGTTGTAATGTATTTGTAAAAAGAAATGGGAGTTACATATTTAGAACTAGGTTTGTTATGGAGTTGCCTTCGGGCGAAGTAGTTCTATCATCACTAATAGTACGAGGAGTACTGATCAAAGTCGAGGGCACAGAACTAGAAGGAGAACTGATAGAGCTAGAGATCAAGAACTTCGACGTAATATTGGGAATGGATTGGCTAGCAAGGCATGGTGCAACCATCGACTATAGATGTAAGTAAGTGACGTTTGAAACTCCTGACGGTCAGAAACTATGTTTTATGGGAAAGGTTTCAGGCCTATGGACACCGCTTATCTCATCTCTCAAAGCTCAGAGGATGATAGAGAAAGGATGTCACGCATTCTTAGCAAGCATCATGGATATGGCACATGAAACACCATTAAAGGTTGGAGACGTCTGCATTATAAAGGAATTTCCAGAGATATTTCCCGACGACTTACCAGGGTTACCCCTACTCAAGAAATTGACTTCACAATCGATATAGTACTGGGAACTGAGCCTATCTCAAAGGCACCATACTGGATGGCACCTACATAACTCAAAGAGTTGAAAACACAGTTATAAGAACTCTTAGACTTGGGTTTCATCAGACTGAGCCATTCGCCATGGGGAGCACCAGTTCCATTTGTGAAGAAGAAGGACGGAAGCATGCGAACATGTATCGATTACCGTGAGCTGAACAAGGTCACAATTAAGAACAAGTACCCGCTACCCCGGATCGATGACTTATTTGATCAACTTCGAGGAGCGACAATATTTTCAAAGATTGATCTATGGTCAGGTTATCACCAGCTCAAGGTACGGGAAGAGGATATACCAAAGACAGATTTTAGAACTCGATATGGATTTTACGAGTTTCTAGTTATGTCTTTTGGTCTTACCAACGCTCCAACCGCTTTTATGGACTTAATGAATCGAGTCTTTAAGGATTACTTGGACAAATTCATTGTAGTGTTCATTGACGATATTTTTTGTACTCCAATGATGAAGTTGAGCACGAGGAACATTTAAGATTGACCATGCTGCGACTAAAGGAGCATCAACTTTATGCCAAGTTCAAGAAATGTGAATTTTTGCTATCGCAAGTAGCGTTCTCAACCATATAGTATCCATGGATGGAGTTGCAGTAGACCCAACTATAGTAGAGGCTGTGAAGGATTGGCCAAGACCTAAGAGTGCGTCGGAAGTTAGAATTTTTCTCGGGCTAGCAGGCTATTATCAGAGGTTTGTATAAGGCTTTTCTAAGATAGCCACCTCGCTTACCAACCTGACCCGGAAACAACAAAAGTTGAATTGGATGGATAGATGTCAAGAAAGCTTCCAGTTGCTGAAGAATAAATTATGCTCAGCACCAGTAATTTGTGTACTGACACCCAACGACAAGTTTGTAGTATATTATGATGCGTCAAAGCAAGGTTTGGGTTGTGTGCTGATGCAAAATGATAAAGTAATAGCCTACGCCTTAAGGCAGCTAAAGAAATATGAGCAACACTATCCAACACACGATATGGAGTTGGCAGCGGTGGTCTTCACATTGAAAATCTGGCGCCACTATCTTTATGGCGAACAGTGTGAGATTTATACGGACCACAAAAGCTTAAAATATTTCTTCACACAGAAAGAGCTCAACATGAGGCAGCGCAGGTGGTTAGAACTAGTAAAGGATTATGACTGTGAAATCCTATACCACCCAGGAAAAGCGAATGTAGTTACAGATGCGTTAATTCGGAAGAGTTACGGAAATCTAGCAACACTATTCGGAATAGAAAAGCCGCTTCAGCAAAAGCTAATTAATGTCGTAATAGAACTAGTCATTGGTCAACTGGCTAACTTGTCCATCTAGTCGAGTCTATTAGAAGATATACGGATCAGGCAAGGGCATGATGACATGTTAGTTTCACATTTGGCTACAGTCAAAGAAGGCTAAACCACAGATTTCTCCATATCAGGATGGGGTTCTTGAGATATAAAGGACGGGTATGCGTGTCGAATGACCATGGAATTAAGATGAAGATCTTAGAAGAGGCACACACTACCCCATAATCAGTTCACCCAGAGTCAACCAAGATCACTCATGACCTTAAGGCACTATATTGGTGGCCGGGAATGAAGAAAGACATAGCAGAATATGTGTCCAAATGCCTAGTATGCTAGCAAGTGAAAGCGGAACATCAGCGACCTGCAGGCTTATTGGAACCGCTTAGTATTCCAGAATGGAATTGGGAAGACATAGCCATGGACTTCATGATAGGATTACCATAAACAAATAAGCAACATGACTCAACTTGGGTTGTGGTAGATAGACTCACCAAGTCAACTCACTTCCTGCCTGTCAAGACTACGTACACTGCTGACCAGTATACAGGCATTTAAGTTCGAGAAATTGTACGATTGCATGGAATCCCTAAGACCATAGTATCTGATAGAGGATCAGTGTACATCAAGATTTTAGGGAAGCTTGTAGCAAGCCATGGGTACCAAGCTAAGTCTTAGTGTACGCCCTGTTTTTCCCACGGGCTTGTTAGTGAGCCGAGCTGCGGCCTAATCATAATTATCTCATGGACATCCCATAGACCGGAGCTTCTGTCATTAGGTCGTACCTCCTTAGCTCGAGGAAACTCAAGGGTTCGCCAAGATTGCCCAAGAATTGACCCAGATTCTGAAGGCCTATGGTCGAGTTAAGTATCCAGCTCGCGGTACGAACTGAGTATGGAGGCTATGACCCTTTGTAAAGTCAACACACGCAAGGTAAACGTGCATATATCAGACATCACGTGTCTGATATGCCCCTGACTTCTCGGACACGCAGTAGGAACATGCGTATTCAGACACCCATGACTGGGTTGGGCCGTGCGGCCCATTATCTCCTTACCTATCGATTTGACCATACTTATGTGTCAGGTTTAGGAATTAATCATGAATGTCATAAGAGTTGATGTGATAGGTAAGAAGGTCACGGGATGACCTTCTTACCAACTCCCAGGTGCCTTCTCCTATAAATATGGAGACCCTGGGACTTAATAAGGGTTGGATTCTCTATTGTAAAAAAGGCCCTGTAATCAAATATCCAGTATAAAGCAATAATACTGACTAGTGGAGTAGAAGGATTTTAACCTTTGAACCACTCAAAAAACGTGTCTTGTGTCACCTCTTTCTTTTTGTAAGATCTTATATCTATTTTGGTTCACATTTAGCACTAATCCCTTTCTCTTCATTTCTTAATTACCTGTTGGAAAAGAACCGCGTCAACATTGAGTATGATATTTCATCCTCAGACTGACGGTCAGTCCAAGTGTACCATATAAATTTTAGAAGATATGTTGCGCGCTTGTGTACTAGACTTCGGTGGATCGTGGAGTAAGTATTTGCCACTTATAGAATTCTCCTACAACAATAGCTGCCAGGCAACAATCAGTATGCCACCCTATGAGTTACTTTATGGAAGGAAGTGTCGATCACCGTTACATTGGGATGAGGTAGGAGAAAGAAAACTTCATGGACTTGAAGCTGTTAGAGAGGCTCATGATGTAGTGGAGCTGATTAGAAAGCGTATGCTCGCTGCTCAGAGCTGACAGAAAAGTTATGCGGATGCCAAGTGTTATCACCAAAAATTGGAGAGTGCCATGTTAGACGAGAGACATGGCATGCTAGAGGAGAGAGCCATGTTAGATGAGAGACATGGCATGCTAGAGGAGAATGCCATGTTAGACGAGAGACATGGCATGCTAGAGGAGATTGCCATGTTAGACGAGAAACATGGCATGCCAGAGAACGTGCCATGTTAGAGGAGAGGAGTGCATGTCCTACCACCAGCAAGTGCATGTGCTACCAGCAAGTGCATGTCCTACCAGCACTTGCATATGTCCAGCATGCATGTGTCCGACCAGCACTTGCATGAATGGTCAGTAGGAGATATGGGTCGACCAGATAGAGGAGGACTAAGTCAAGATTCCTAGAAACAGCTTCAACAAGAACTGGTCTTGGCACGCGCGGGAATCTCTCATTCTTCCCACAAATTGGGGGTTTTCTTACATTTTGAATGTTTTTTGTAAATTAAATGTAATAAATATAATAAAATATCTCGATTCTAGGGGATATAAGATGTATGATCCTAAGCCTATAAATATATGGCTTATGGGATCAGAAAGAGGCTTCTTCTTCTTTTTAGACTTTTTGGGAAATTTTGGGTCTGAGTTTTCTAGAGAGAGAAAGTGCTGGTATCATAAAGAATTCTTGTATTCTTGTAATCTGTACTGAAGAAACTCAGTTGGCTTAGTTCATCTGATCTTGAGTACAGATTTATAATCACAACTCTAAGTGGATTAGGCTATTACCAACATATTGGGGCTGAACCACTATAAAAATTGCTGTGTTATTTATTTACATTCTGTTTAAATTCTCTTGAAGGTTTTATCATTTTTGACATTCTCACGTCGTTGGCCAAAAACGCGGTCAACACCAAGCGGTGAGATGTGGAATTCAAAGTTGGAGATCAAGTCTTCTTAAAGATATCTCCTATGAAAGGAGTGTAGCAGTTTGGGAAGAAAGGAAAACCTAGTCCCCAATTTATAGGTCCTTTTGAGATATTGGACAAGGTGGGACCAGTAGTATATAGATTAGCCCTACCGCCAGCTCTAGCAGATAGTCACAATGTGTTTCACATCTCGATGTTGCATAGATATGTGTCAGACCCATCTCACGTCCTCAAGAACGATATGTTAGCACTCTAGAAAGACATGAGTTAAGAGGAACAACCGGTTAGCATCCTAGAGAAGGGGATGAATGTATTACGGTCTAAGAGTATTTCGATAGTCAAGGTCCTATGGAGTAATAGTTTAGAACGGGAGGCAGCCTGGGAGTTGGAGGAAGACATCCGAGCATGGTATCCAGAATTGTTTGGTAAGTAAATTTCGAGGACAAAATTCTTTTTAGTAGGGGAGAATTGTAGTGTCTCCGAATTTTACTTAGCTAGATAGTAGTAGTAGTAGCTTGTAATATTTTAGTTTTCGTGGATATTGGTTCAAGCCGGGATTTAGTTGGAAACTCATAGAAATAGTTATGGATTTTATAAGTTTAGCCTATAGTTTAGAAATATTAATTTTAACATAAGGTTTGATTAATATTGCTGGTCCTAGAGATATTATTTATTATAACCTAAGTTTTAGATAGTGTTGACGGTAAGAACTCGTCAACTAAGTTGAGTTGGAAAAATTATCAAATCAAGATCACTAATCGGAAAGCTGTAAAAACTTGAACAATAACTCAAGAACAATGATAGAACAATAATGGAGAATTCAGTCTTTCATTCACACTCAAGCCTCTCCTACAGTAAAATTTCCAACCCCCTTTCAGGTGGTCTTAGAGTTCATTTTATAGTAGGCTCTAATGGCCTTAGGTACATAGTGGTCTAGGAGACCATAGGGTACATAAGTACTGTGTCAGGGGAGTGGCTTCAAAGGTCGTGGTCGTACATCCCGTACAGGAGCAGGTGTCAGGAGGATGTCTCCACTACTTGTCTGTACCCATGTCTGATGTGTGGTGGCAGGTGTTGTGGCGCAGGAGGTAGTGGTGTCGGCTCTGACTTATGGCCGTAGACGTACGGACCATGACTCTTACTCCAGCAGTCTCACTGGCACTGGTATCCGTACTCAGTACTAGGTCGTACAAGCATGTCCCATTCGACTCGTATTGTGGCCCCTAAGCATAGGGGTCTCAAGGTGTAAGGAATGGGACCTTTGGTGTGAGGTGGAGATCTTGTGTCCTTGACATGAGATGCCTGAAGTCTCCCGAGGTCACTCACGAGTCTGGCCGATAGGCATATGGCCTTGGTGGACGTCTAAAGATGTGTGGTGAGGCCCTTCTTGGCGAGGCCATGCGTGGCGAGGCCCCTCTTGGCGAGGCCATGCGTGGCGAGGCCCCTCTTGGCGAGGCCATGTGTGGCGAGGCTCTTCTTGGCGAGGCCATGCGTGGCGAGACTTAGCGAGGCCCCTCTTGGCGAGGCCATGCGTGGCGAGGCCCTTCTTGTCGAGGCCATTAGGTGCCGCGAGGCGCTCCACCAGTGTGGCCACCACCTTCAGCGAGGCGCTCCACCAGCGAGGCCACCACCCCCAGCGAGGCGCTCCATCGGCGTGGCCATCATGTGCAGCGAGGCGCTCCACCAGCGAGGCCACCACTTCCAGCGAGGGGCTCCACCAGCGAGGCCACCACGCCCAACGAGGCGCTCCACCAGCGAGGCCACTATGCCCAGCGAGGTGCCCCACCAGCGAGGCCACCATGCCTAGCGAGGCGCTCCACCAGCGAGGCCACTACGCCTAGCGAGGCGCTCCACCAGCGAGGCCGTCAGGTGCATCTAAGGCGTGGTTTCGCTAGGTACGTGGTTGGTGTGGGACAATGGGAGCCCGAGGGCATCGCGGCTCCATCTAGTAATTAAGTGCTTATGGGACCTTAGTGCGTGCCTTTGATCTTTCGAGGGCGTGGAGTTTTGAGCCTCAACACTTGCCCCCCAGTCTAGGAGAGGACCTTTAGGTGCTCTTGTAGACTATTCACTTTGATTCCTATAAATAGGCCTTCATGCTTGGCCTAATATTTTCACCTTACTCCCTTGGCTTAGTGGTTTGGAGAATCCTTCTTTTTTCAAGAGGTAAGAGGTTCAATCCTCCACCACCCCATTTTTTCCATAGTTTCATTTTTTTTTTTTTACATATGAGCTAATTTCTTGAGGTGTCTATTTTATGACTAACACATCTTTCTGGTTCATTCTTGCAGACGCGCACTTTCGACTCTTTGGTGCTTTTCGCTCCCCGACCTCCTTTGGATCCCAACCTCGCTCTTTTAATCGCTCGAGGTATATTTTCTTTCCTTCTCCCTTTTATTTATTTATATATATTTTTTTATCGGGTCCAAACTAGCAGTACTTGAGATGGGGTACATTAGTCTGAGCTTGTAGGAGTTTGACCATATGCACGCCCCTCCTCTTTGTTTTTTTTTTCTTTTTATACCCTGTAGTAGGCCATTTAGGGTGTTTGCATCTAGAGGTATTAAGCCTATTCCTTTGTGTTTTGTAGCCTTCCCCTCGTTTATACGTGAGCCCCTTTTTGCTATTGGGATGTGGTTTCATGGACAGTGATGGCCCGTCCGACATACCCCCGAGGGCTGAGTTTATTGACCTATCCTCAGACTCAGAGTCCCCTGAGGGCCACCCTCACCAGGACTATGACTCCTTAAGGCAAGCCCGCATCCGCCACCTTGAGTGCATGGCCGAACTTAGGCGTAAAATTTGGGTGGTGGAGAGCGAAATTGACTCGGTGTTGAGAGGAGATGGAGGACCTTCACCCCTAGGCCTTAGTGACCATATAGCGTGTCTTAGGACGACCCTTTTTGAATTGCGGTGGGAGTTAGAATTTATGGAGGGACACATTCCGCCAGAACCTCCCACTCCCTTTTCGCCTGATGACAGTCATGGGGCTGCTAGCTCCTCTCCCCAGCCCCTAGTCTCAGTTTATCCTAACTTAGTGCTCCCGCCATCGCTCCCTTGATGGAAAACTCTTGCTAGGAAGAAGAAATGGAGGGTTAAGTGTTCTGCCTCTTCCTCACATCTTTCTTTTGATTTTGCAGATATGTCGAAAGCACGCAGACAGGTGTCCGTCCGGGAAGAGGACGACGCCCCCCTACTGGCATCCAGTCTAGTGTCACACGTGTCTCCGAACAAATTGAAGGTGATCGTGAAGCACTACCGCGTTGCTCCAGAATACGCCCTGTATGCTCCTCAGGAGGCCTGCCGGGCCGACTGCCCTGAGAAGGGCTTTGTGGCTTTGAGTGAGCATATTTTGAAGGCGGGTGGCACCATTCCTCTGCACCCGTTTTTCGTGGCGGTTCTCAACTACTTCGATTTGGCCCCTCTTCAACTGCCGCCCAACAGTTGGTTGAATTTAAGCTGCCTTTTCATTTGGTTCAAGGGAAACATCAAACGCGCCCCGACGGTGCAGGAGGTGCATTCCCTGTATAACCTTATGGGAGTGCACAAGTCCAAGGGCTTCTACTACCTGCAGAAGGCCAACAATGAGCTCCCCTTAATAGAGGTCTCAGTGTCCAACACAGGGCCTTGGAAACAAGACTTTTTCTGGGTAGAGGGGCCTCTCTCGGTTCGTGAAGGCTTTCGCACCAGCCCTAGTAAGTATCCTGGTCTTTCTGTTTTTCTTATTAGAACTTACTGTTTTGCACTCTTGCTTGTACTGACATTGGCGTGGATTTTGCAGGGCAATTTGCTGATCCCTCGATCATTGGGACGGAGGCGGAGGCCATTAACAACCTTATTACTGCAGACTCCGCCCTGAAGAAGGCGGCGGTCCTATTTACTGTGGCGAACCTCAACTGCCACCAGCTGTCCCCAGTCTCTGGCCCCAAGTTACTGTGGTCAGTTACTGGGTCTAAGAAGGCTATGGCTATGCCGGCTGGGCCATTCGTGAGGCTGAGGAGGAGATGGAGGATGCCCCCCTCGAATGTGGGGGATCTCATCAGTGCCCCCTGTCCCCCGGGGGATGCCCTCCCTATGGCTCCCATGACCAGGACATGGCCTTTCAATCTCTGGACTCGCAGGCCGCAGCGGGATGTTACGCTCCCCCTGGCCTTGATGGCTGTGACACCTTCCCTCAGGTCCCTCATGATATTGGCTTACCGGATGCTGATTTCATCGACCTTGCGGAGCCCCCTTCTAATGTACCAGGGTCTCAGTTTTTCTCCTTCCCTGCGCCTCCTCCTGCTTCGGCGAGCGAGTCGTCCGTTCCTGTCCAACAAGATGCTCCTAGCGCGGAGGCGGAGCCTTGGGTGACTAGGATGGCCTCATCTTATGCGCAGCGTTTCATTTAAATTGCCTCGGGCCTCCCTGTCTCCGACTGCAGGGGTCTAGGGAATGTGACTCAACCAGACCTTAGGGAAACCCTAAGGCGTGCCGCGGCCTGGGTGAGGTCTTGCACCTTGCGTCGATTAGTATTATGTATAGATGTACATGTGTTTTTCTTTTTGTTACTTATCGCTGACGTCATTGGCTTTCTTGTGCAGATCTACATCGTGTCTCTTCGGCATGCTGACACATCCGGCGTCCTCTCCGCATCTACTGCTGAGAGGGACTGCCTCATGTCCCAGGTCCAGGAGCTTGAAAATGAGCTTAGCGAAACCAAGGTCTAGTTGTCAAAGGCCCAGACTAAGTCTGCCAACTTGTTCTTGAAGAGGGAGAAGGCGAAGGCCAAGATCAAGGAACTAAAGGGCAAGGCTAGACGCTTGGAGCGCGAGCTCCAGGAGGCCAAGGCCGCTGCGGCTGCGTCCGAGGAGAAGGTTACTCAACTGGAGACCGAAGTTGAGGCCCTTAGGGCCGAACTACAGTCGGCTCAGGAGAAGAACGCTTCCTTGGAGGCGGAGAGGGCTTCCTTGGAGGCGGCGAGGGCTTCTTTGGAGGTGGAGAGGATCACCACCGAGCGCAGGTCTATAGATCGTGCTCTTTACAATGTGTGGAGGTAGGATCCCAACTTCGACTTCTCCTCTTTTTGTGAACAGGTTGTTGCCCGAGCGGCCTGGTGGAGCGCCCACTGTAGGAGGCCTTCAAATAGTCTTGCTCCTTTTTGGTTTTCTTTTTACTTTGTAATATCATTATCAGTGCTACTTTTCTTTTGGTAACTCATGTACTATTTCAAGAACTTTTTTTTTTTTTTAATGTATAAATACATATGTTGCTGTTTATTTCTTGTTCTATTTCATTTGAGGCCCTTTTAAGCCTGTATGATGGGGTTTGGTTGGTTCCCCTTTTTTTTATCCATTAGGCTGGAGGTCCTTTGGAGCCCATGCGAGAGGGTTCACTGGGACCTCTTTTGGTGCCTCTTGGTTGCTTCTATAAGGATATTTTGACCCCTTGGGTCCTAGTTATCCTTTTATGTTTTTCTTGCGCGTGCTTATTATTTCTTTGCGAGAAGCGTCCTTCTCGTCGTTATTCATAGTACTATTTTTGCAAGGGTCTCCTTTCAGACCCTTTTTGGCTAGGCGGCTTGGTGGCCACTCTAGACTTATTATTATTGTCGTCATCATACATTTTTTTTTGTACGTCCCTATGGCCTCCCTCGGTGTTCATAAGGGTAGCTAATCCTTATGATCCCAAGGGATGCCTTGTAAGGACTTCGTTTAAGGCCCTTGTATAGGGGGTCCCTTCGGTTTTGGGTCACTTCCTCTTGATAGAGGGCCCTTTTTAGGGGCCTCGTTTTTAGGAGGGCTAGGGGTCCTCTTGGTAGAGGGTCCCTTTTAGGGGCCTCGTTATAGGGCCCTTCTTAGGTTCCCTTTGCTAGCCGCCTGCTGTCGCCTCCTATCCTACCCCCCAAGTGTCTGGTGAAATTTATTTCGGCAGGCACTTTGGCTGATGCCCACGTAGCGAAGGAAAATAATACATGAGGTTGCGAACAGTTTTACCCATAACATGCAGTTCCATTCATCACATTCATAATAAACCGTCTCATACAAATAGTTGCAACGGTACATATAAGGTTTTCATTAAAAATAAAAATATAAAGACTCACACCTACTCAGGAGGCTATCTAAGTAACCTCTTTGATTTCCTCCTATCATATTAAGACAACGTGCGACACTTGTCCTTTTACACTTGGACATGGGCACCTTACTGGTAGTACTTCCTCAGGTGCTCTGCGTTCCATGCTCAGGGTATGATGGTGTCGTCCATGCGCGCCAACTTGTAAGTGTTCGGGGGTACGCACTGAGCAACCTGGTAGGGCCCCTCCCAATTTGCCCCCAGCACTCCTGCGCCTAGGTCCCGTGTGTTGGGGAGTACCTTCCTTAGCACCAGGTCGCCAACTCTGAAAGTTCTCTCTCGCACCCTCGAATTGTAGTACCTTGCGGCGCGCTGCTGGTAAATCGCCACCCTCATTTGTGCTTTTTCTCTCTTCTCCTCAAGCATGTCTAAGCTTTCGGCCAGGGCTACGCGGTTGGCTTCATCTCCATATGCCTGTACCCTGTGGGACTCGACTTGCATCTCGAATGGGAGCACGGCCTCGCACCCATAGGCCAAGGAGAATGGGGACTCCCCAGTAGTCGTGCGTGGGGTGGTTCTGTAAGCCCACAACACATTTGGTAGCTCATCTACCCAGGCTCCGTTCATCTTTTCTAGCTTTGTCTTCAGGTTCTTCTTAAGGACCCTGTTTATGGCCTCCACTTGCCCATTAGCCTGGGGGTGCACAACCGCGGAGAAACTCCTCCTTATGCCCCTTTCCCTACAATATTTATCGAAAGCTCCTCCCTCAAACTGGGTACCATTGTCGGAAATAATCTTGTAGGGTACTTCATATCGACACACAATGAATTTGTTGACGAAAGAGGTGATGTTCTTGGCGGTTATCTTCACAAGGGGTTCTTCTTCTACCCACTTAGTGAAATAATCCACTGCCACCACCGCGTACTTCGCTCCACCCCTGCCTGTAGGAAGAGCGCCGATTAAGTCTATCCCCCAGATAGCGAAGGGCCAGGGGCTGGTCTGTTCGCTTGGGGGTTTCCGAGGGTAGTTGGCGTGCCTCTGGCATTTGTCGCATTTCGTGGCAAAGTCATGCGCATCTTTCTCCATGGAGGGCCAGTAGTATCCTTGTCTCATGGCCTTCCTAGCTGTGGAGGGTCCGCTCTCGTGGTTGCCGCACTCTCCCTCATGTATCTCCTGTAACACTTTCAGCGCCTCCTCCTCTTCTACACACCGCAGGAGTGGCATTGAGAATCCTCTTTTGTAAAGGACCCCATCTACCAGGGTGTATCTTGCGGCCTTGTACACCAACCTCCGGGATTCGTTTTTATCCGCAGGCAAGGTTCCTTCTTCCAGGTACCTCTTGATTGGCTCGGTCCATGATTCCCTTGGGACACTAATCATGTCCACGTCCGCGCCTTCGATGCTGGGCTTTGGTAAGTACTCCACGGGTATTGATTCCAAGATATCGCCATCTTTGGTAGATGCCAGCTTTGCGAGTGCATCGGCATGGGTGTTCTTTTCTCTGGGGATTTGCTCTATAGTATATGCCACCAACCGTCCCACATAGCCCTTAACCTTCTCCAAGTAGGCTGCCATCTTGGGTCCCCTCGCCTGGTACTCCCCCTTTACTTGGCATACTACCAATTGAGAGTCACTGAAGATTTGAAGGTGCGTCACTCTCAGTTCCTGGGCTAAACGCAGGCCAGCTAAGAGCGCCTCGTACTCTGCTTCATTATTGGAGGCCTCAAACCCAAATCGGATTGTGCAATACATTCGGTGTCCCTCGAGCCAAGTCATCATGATGCCCGCTCCTGATCCTCCTTCATTCGACGCCCCATCAACATGCAAACTCCACTCCTCTACACCTCCTAGCTCTTCCTCCATAACAGGCTGCTCCTCTTCTTCATTCCTTCCTTCATTCGGCTGATGGGTGAGCTCTACTATAAAATCTGCCAGCACCTGTCCATTGATGGAAGCCCGTGGAGTGTATACAATATCAAATTGACTTAGCTCGATCGACCATTTCATTAGTCTCCCCAAAGTCTCAGGCTTATGCAAGACCTGTCTCAAAGGACTATCTGTTAGGACTTCAATTGTATGTGCATGGAAGTAAGGCCTCAACTTCCTCGAAGCCACCACTAGTGCATAGGCCAATTTTTCGATCTCTGGATACTGGTTCTCCGCGTCCACCAAACGCTTGCTGATATAGTATACATGTTGTTGTTGCTTCTTCTCTCCCTTAACTAAGGCTGCGCTGATGGCATGCTCAGACACTGCCAAGTACAGGTACAGCTTTTCGCCCTTCTCTGGCTTTGCCAACAGGGGTGGCTTCCCCAGGTGCTCTTTCAGCTTGACAGATGCTTCCTCACATTTTTCATCCCAAGCGAACTTTTTGCTCCCTTTGAGGATGTCAAAGAATGGGAGGCACTTGTCGGTGGACCTTGAGATAAACCTATTAAGGGCTGCCACCCTTCCCGTTAGGCACTGCACCTCCTTCTTATTCTTTGGCGGGCTCATCTCTATTAGTGCCTTTATCTTGTCAGGATTGGCCTCGATGCCTCTGGAATTGACCATGAAGCCCAAGAATTTTCTTGAGGATACCCCGAAGGTGCACTTGACTGGGTTCAACTTCATCCGGTATTTCCTGAGTGTGTCAAACGTCTCACCAAGGTCTTTGTTGAGCTCTGTTGCTTCTTTGGTCTTCACTAACATGTCATCCACATACACCTCCATATTCCTTCCTATCTGGTTGGCGAACATTTTATTCACCAGCCTCTGATAGGTGGCTCCCGCGTTTTTGAGCCCGAAGGGCATCACCTTGTAACAGTAGAGCCCTTTGTCTGTAATGAATGACGTGTGCTCTTCATCTGCCGGGTTCATTGGGATTTGGTTGTATCCTGAGTAGGCGTCCATGAAACTTAGTAACTCATGTCCTGCCGTCGCATCTACTAGCTGATCTATCCGGGGAAGTGGGAAGCTGTCCTTAGGACAAGCTTTATTCAAGTTTGTGAAATCGACACAAGTTCTCCATTTCCCATTCGGCTTCGGCACGAGTATTGGGTTCGATACCCACACAGGGTAGAAAGACTCACGGATGAACCCGTTGGCCTTCAACTTGTCAACCTCCTCCTTTAATGTTGCGTATCTTGTTGGGTCTAGCGCCCACCTCTTTTGCCTGACGGGCCTTGCTTCTGGGGAGATGTTCAGGTGGTGGCACATCACACTGGGGTCTATGCCCACCATGTCCTCATGACTTCATGCAAACACGTCTAGATTATCTTTCAAAAATTTCATCAACTCCTCCTTCACGTCACCTTGCAGGCTTCTCCCTATCTTCAATTTCCTTAGGGGTTCCTCCGTCACCGTAACCTCCTCTACTTCCTCTACTGGTTCTGCTCTTGACTCATCCACGATCCGAGGGTCCAGCTCCTGCGGACCCCCTGTGGGCATACATAGCGCCTCATGTACCACCATGGCCATTGGCTCACGCGGTTTTGCAGGCGCGCGGAGTGTGGTGTTGTAACACTCCCTCGCCTCCTTCTATTCTCCCTTCATACTAGCGACCCCTCCTGGAGTCGGGAACTTGACAACCAAGTGATATATTGAAGTTATGGCTTTCAATTCTCTTAGGGAGGGTCTCCCCAATACCGCGTTGAAAGCTGATGCACAATCTACTACAACAAAGTTAGACATGACTGTAGTCTGCCGGGGTTGCTCCCCCATGGTAAGTGTCAATTCGATCATTCGAAGGGGTTGCACTGAGTCCCCTGTGAATCCGTATAGGGACGACTGGCAGGGCTTCAGATGACGAATGCCCAGTCCCATCCTTTCTAAAGCAGGGCAATATAGGATGTCTACCGAGCTCCCGTTATCCACTAGGACTCGATGCACACGCATATTTGCCAATTGAACTGTCAACACCAGCGGATCATTGTGGGGAAAGTGTACCCCCAGTGCGTCCTCCTCAGTGAAAGTTATCGAGTCGTTTTCCCCCTTGAAACTCTTCGGGGGTCGTTGTTCTAAACTCATGACGCAGGGAGGCAGACTTCGCCGAGCCTCTCTTGCATATCTATCTCACCCCTTCCTAGAGTCTCCCCCAAATCCTGGACCTCCAAAAATGGTTCGGACCTCCCCCTGTATTTCTGGGGCTCGTTCTTGTGCCTGGGGTGCTGTGGGCTCGTCTTCTGGCCTTTGCCTTTCTCTCCTGACATAGCGGCCCAAGTGCCCCCGGCGGATGAGCTCCTCAATTTCCTCCTTCAGATGGATACACTCTGCCGTGGTGTGTCCGATGTCCTTGCGGTATTGGCAGTATCTACTGTGGTCTCTTTTGGACCGATCCTTTCTCATTGGTGGGGGCTTTTTGAAGGGCACTCGATCTTCGTTGGTGATGTAAATATGCTCCCTGGTGTCCGTGAGGTTCGTATAGTAAGTATAAGCCGTTTGCCTATGATCATCCCCTCGTTTGGTTTTCCTTTGCTGGTCATCTCTTGGCCCATCGTACATTCTTTTCTTCTTCGCTACATTCGATCCGTCATTAGTTGGGGGCTTCGCGTGGGGCTCCTCCTTCCCCGCCTTTAGGTTTGCATGGCCATCCTCCACACGGATGTACTTCTGCGCTCTCTCATAGAATTCATCTAAGTCGGTGACTTCCCTCTTCAACATGTTGTCCCACAACTTGCTTCCTGGGAGCACTCCAGCGGTAATGGCCATTTTTAACTCTCGGCGCGTTAGGCTCCCCAGTTTTGCGGCCTCCATATTGAACCGGTGAATGTAACTCTTCAGGCTTTCATTCTCCCCTTGCTTCACGTTTTCCAGGCTGGTACCTGGCATCGTGTAGTCCCTCACGGCATGGTGCTGTTGGAGGAATTCGTCAGAAAACTGCTGCCAGGACCTGATGGACCCCGGCCTTAGTCTTTTGAACCATTTGTAGGCGGGTCCTTTCAGAGTAACAGCGAAGCAATGGCACCTGGCCCCACTTCCGATCCCCCTCAGTTTCATCAGATCATTAAACGCATCCAGGTGGTATTTCGGATCCGTGTTCCCGTCGTAAGGGGTCATATTGGGCTCCTTAAAATTGGCAGGGAGCCGGATTGCCTGAATTTCTCTCACAAAGGGTGACTCATGGTCGAAGTCCTCCTCAAAGGCCTGGCCGCCTGACGCGGTGACGATCTTGCTCCGCAGGCTCCTCATCTCCGTGTCTAGGTCCTGCCTTCTCTTGCTGAGAGTGTCCCTCAAAGCGGACGGGCTAGGATCCGCCTTTCCCTTGCCTTCTCGAGGCGCCACAGGGGGCGTGGTCCCTTTGCCCGCCCTCTTCTTATTGAGCTCCTCCCACAAGTCTGAGGGTGCTCTTTTGGAGGTGACCTCATCCTCATTGCGAGGGGCAGCATTGGTCCTCGGCGCTGGCTTCTGGGCCTGCTTAGGCGATTCGGGGTGATTACGTTGTTTCGTCAAGGGGGTGTTACTGGTTGAATGTCGGGTTCTCCCATCATCTACCGGTACAGTGGTCTCCACCCCATCCTTGCCCTTCTCCTTCCTCTTAGGGAAAGTTACGCTTGACTTACCCTACAGCAGGCCATTGAGGACCTCTTGCATGTTTTCCAAGGTGGTTTCCAACCTTTGGTTCTTATGATGGAGCTCACGTATTTCCTCTTCGTAAAACCAGGATTTCGAACTTGAGCTCACGGAGTGGACCCAGGGGTGCTTATCATGCCTACGGGCAGAAGGGCCCGGGTCTTGCCGGCCGGAGTTCGGTGCCTACGGTGGTTTTGGAGGAGGGAACTCGTCAGCGTTTACCGGTGGGGCTCTTGGAGGACTTCCTCCAGGTGGATCGGCTGGTGATGAGGCCACCCTATCACCTCCGTGAACTTCAGGGTCTTTCAGGGGCTCCACGTCTCTGGGTGGAGGAGCGTCCTTCATGGAGGCCTTCAGCTGGACTCCATTCAGGTGAACCTCTACCTTCTGCGGCTCCCTCAGTCGCTTCGAGCGTCTTGGCATCTACTTCTTGCCGGAAACAATGGTGGAACAGTAGCTTGAAACTAACGTTCCCACAGACGGCGCCAAACTGTTGACGGTAAGAACTCGTCAACTAAGTTGAGTTGGAAAAATTATCAAATGAAGATCTCTAATCGGAAAGCTGTAAAAACTTGAACAATAACTCAAGAACAATGATAGAACAATAATGGAGAATTCAGTCTTTCATTCACACTCAAGCCTCTCCTACAGTAAAATTTCCAACCCCCTTTCAGGTGGTCTTAGAGTTCATTTTATAGTAGGCTCTAATGGCCTTAGGTACATAGTGGTCCAGGAGACCATAGGGTACATAAGTACTGTGTCAGGGGAGTGGCTTTAGAGGTCGTGGTCGTACATCCCGTACAGTAGCAGGTGTCAGGAGGATGTCTCCACTACTTGTCTGTACCCATGTCTGATTTGTGGTGGCACGCGTTGTGGCGCAGGAGGTAGTGGTGTCGGCTCTGACCTATGGCCGTAGACGTACAGACCATGGCTCTTACTCCAGCAGTCTCACTGGCACTGGTATCCGTACTCAGTACTAGGTCGTACAAGCATGTCCCATTCGACTCGTACTGTGGCCCCTAAGCATAGGGGTCTCAAGGTGTAAGGAATGGGACCTTTCGTGTGAGGTGGAGATCTTGTGTCCTTGACATGAGATGCCTGAAGTCTCCCGAGGTCACTCACGATTCTGGGCGATAGGCATATGGCCTTGGTGGACGTCTAAAGATGTGTGGCAAGGCCCTTCTTGGCGAGGCCATGCATGGCGAGGCCCCTCTTGGCGAGGCCATGCTTGGTGAGGGAAACTGTTGGCGAGGCCATACGTGGCGAGGCCCCTCTTGGCGAGGCCATGCTTGGTGAGGCCCCTCTTGGCGAGGCCATGCGTGGCGAGGCCCCTCTTGGCGAGGCCATGCGTGGCGAGGCTCTTCTTGGCGAGGCCATGCGTGGCGAGACTTAGCGAGGCCCCTCATGGCGAGGCCATGCGTGGCGAGGCCCTTCTTGGCGAGGCCATGCGTGGCGAGGCCATTAGGTGCCGCGAGGCGCTCCACCAGCGTGGCCACCACCTTCAGCGAGGTGCTCCACCAGCGAGGCCACCACCCCCAGCGAGGCGCTCCATCGGCGTGGCCATCATGTGCAGCGAGGTGCTCCACCAGCGAGGCCACCACTTCCAGCGAGGCACTCCACCAGCGAGGCCATCACGCCCAGCGAGGCGCTCCACGAGCGAGGCCACTACGCCCAGCGAGGCGCCCCACCAGCGAGGCCACCACGCCCAGTGAGGCGCTCCACCAGCGAGGCCACTACGCCTAGCGAGGCGCTCCACCAGCGAGGCCGCCAGGTGCATCTAAGGCATAGTTTCGCTAGGTATGTGGTTGGTTTGGGACAATGGGAGCCCAAGGGCATCGCGGCTCCATCGAGTAATTAAGTGCTTATGGGACCTTAGTGCGCGCCTTTGATCTTTTGAGGGCGTGGAGTTTTGAGCCTCAACAGATAGAATAATTAAGAATGTGACACTTATCACATGTATGTTTATTGAGGATTTAAGGATTTTTTGATAAATAAATTAATAAAAGATAGATCTAGAAGCTCTAGAACCTTCCACCAGCTGTTAGGATTATGTTTTACTCAGTCAAAGTTTCTTTTACCAAACTTCAAGTGTGTTGAAAACGTGCTTAAAATATCAGCGTATGCCGATATATCGCAGCCATAGAGGCTGATATGTCTCCTAAGGTTGATATGGAAAACACGTCGACTTCGCACGAATGAACTACGGAGGCTCGGGAATATGGGGGAGGCGATATGTCACCTATAGGGGGCGATATATCGGCTCCACACACATAATTTGAAACTTCGTGGAATCCAAGATTAAAATAGCCCTCAACAACTTAGATTTGCTCCTGAACATTTTTGACTGAGTTCTGGGCATCTGTTGAACCGAAAATTCAAATTTATTCAATTAATATTATTTTATTTATCCTTTTTAAAAGGGGTTAGTTTAACTCCTTGAACTCTATAAATAGGACCTAGCACCAAGCCATTTCACTCATTATTCAAACATTCTTTAGAGCCTCCAAGCTGCTAAGATTATTCTAGAGAGAAAACACTCAGGTTTGGGTTAAAAGCTTTTCCAATCTAAGCTTTTCTAAACACTTGGGAAGTAAGATAGAGTGACATTTCAGAATTGAGGTGTAGATCAAAGTCCTAGACTAACCAAGGTATTCTTATCCTCAGGATCAGTTCATTATAGTTCTTTTATTTTCTTTTAGATCCTAATTTGATTTTATGGCTTTTGGTTAGGGTTTTAAGTTTCTTGAAACTTAAGGTTATTCGGTAAGTTTCTATCTTGATGGTTTAGATCTCATTTTCATCTCCATTTCTTTAGAAACTCATGATTCTCACTGTTGGTTTTAGGAATTTTCCAATCCTGTTCTTATCTCCAATATCCCGGTTTTTGGAAAGGAAAATAGGTTAGATTATATGTGTTTTGATATTTTTATATGATATGATATGTTATATATGTATATGAATATGATTTATGTTATAGTCACTTGGGTATTATAGTTGCTTAGATTAAAAATCAAATTCCAAGATTTTTATCATTATCGTAGATTAGAGTTATGATTTACCCAACCTCGATTAGTAGACAGAGGACCAAGATGGGTTACCATATACTATTTTGTGATCTAACTTACCTCAATTAGTAGACTGAGGACCTAGATGGTTTTATCACATACTACAGTAATGCGTAAATGGCCATTAATATTGTAGTCCTATGTTTATATGATATACATTTTTATGTCATATGTTTTATAGTATATGTTTTTAGTCTTATGATTTATGTTACGTTTTAGTAGATTTTCCTTGCTGGGCATTAGACTTAGTCCTTTTATTTTAGATGGTGCAGGAAAATATGCTTGGAAAGCGGACGGAGTCATGGCATCTTTGGCGTGTGTATTGGGGATGGACTGCTGGAAGATTGAGGATGAAGTTTATATTTTTGAGTCTTTTCAATTTATGTATTTATTTTTCCTTATTTAGTATTTGAACAAATAATTAAAGTTTTATGTTTTCTTTATATTTTTATGCAATAACAATGGGATCCCGTATTTTTGATTTTTATAATAAAATTCTATTATTTCTTGAATGTATTCCAAAATAGTAGCTATGTCTTAGTAATTTTAATGGTCTGAGGTCTTAGAATTAGTCGGGGCATTACAAATTATCAAGCCTCTATGGGGTATTTTTTAGCCAAGTGCTTTGTGGATAGAAAATGGTGTTTCTTACATGTGTTCATTAGACTCCTATTTATAGAGTTTTGAGATACCCTTTGAATTTCATATTCCATCAACCTCCTGGCTGTTACCAATGTTTAATTGGATGTTTATGAAACTAAAATTGAGATTTGGGAGTTACTTAGGATGTTAGAACCATTCAAATTGGAAAAAACTGAAAAGTGGTTTTGGCTGTCAGCCTCACTGGCTGCGGCTAAGAGTATCAGTGGCCACGACCACTGGCCTTTGTCCCCCAGGCCGTGGCCAGGGATAAACAGTGGCCGCGGCCACAGGCAATTTTTAGCATCCAAATTTTTAGTTTTTGCGAAATGTCCCAAACTCTTTCCCACATGTTTTTGTAACCTCCATACACCTAATGAGAGTTAAAAACATGTCTCCAACAGCCATAGTTCATAATGGCTTTGTGAAATCTAAACTCAAATGTGTAACATACAATCTACACATTATTTGGTAATATTAGGGAGTTACAAATTTGTAATTAATTTTGTAACTCCAAAATATGTCACATTTGGGCACACACATGTGTGAAGCTCAATAATATGTTACAAGATGGGACAAATCACATTTTTTCACATTATTTATTCTAACATTATATTATTTAAAATAATATAGCATTCCCCCCACTTAGATTAAATAATCACCTTTTGTAACACTTGTTTAATAAATCAAACATTATATTAAAATATAATACACACATTTTCTCATCTTAGTCTTAAAATATGAACTCAAGACATATTTTGCTTCCTTTTAAATTTTTTTTTTTACAAATCACCATTTTATAAATAATAAAATGAGCAAGCATATATTCACACAACATTCTTAACATACTCATAATTTTTTTTAACCATTGTAACAAATTAACCTAACATGTTTCTACACTTTATACATTTTAATATGAAAAATTAGCATGCAAATGAATCAACACAAAAATCAAACCACTCTAAACCCTACCATACTCATAAGGCCGAAACCCACATAGCATTATCTTCAAAAAATATATATATTAAAATTAGACATATCATAATAAATGGATTTTTTTTTAAATAACATCAAGGAGCAACCAAAATCCTCTTTATTCATTTTGAAATACTTAGACCGAAACCTTCATGACCACATACAAATTTCATAAGCATGTTCATCAAATTAATGGATTTAACAACAAGAGTCCAAATCATGTTCTATGCCTAATACACATAGATTCCTATAGCAAGTTTTAACATTCAAACTCATCATGCTTTATTATAAAAATTTAACCACCCATTCCAACAATAGACATGATTACCCAAATTCAACATAAACATCACAACCCTATAGCATGTATTTGACAAAACAACAAAACAATCAAAAGAAAAATAGACCAAGCTTATACACATGTTGGCCGAAACCACCATAACACTACCCATCATGATCAACATATTTTCATATCTCAATAGCATGTCTCCTCACAACAACATCAACCATTACACAAAAAAAAAAATTAAAGAAACCATAATCCATGATCATTATCCAATCAAACAAATAAGGGAGAATCCATTACCTCTCTTGATTGTGGAACAAAGAATACACTAGCAAAAGGAACCTTGACACCTATAGGGATTTTCGAACACCATTCAACAAAAGAAAGAAAACCACAAAATACTCTTAGATTTAAGAAGAAGAATTGAAAGAGAATAACACCATGACTAGAATACTTACCCCTAGGGATTTTGAAATCCCCTATTCCTTCCTTTCTTCTTCTCCTTCTCTCTCTAGTTCTCATGCCTCCCCTCCCTTTCTCTCTCTAAAATCGGCAGCCACAAATCAAATGAGCCTTCAAGCTCATGTTTTTTCCTTTTATTTACCCTAATGGTCTAACCCTAACCTCCTAATGTGAATGGGAACTTTCCCAATTCCATTTCCCTTAATTTTTGCTAAAAATCAAATAAATAATAAGAAAATAAATCAAGAAAAAATGACATGAATAAATGATGAGTGGGCAAAATTGCACATTTATTCAATTTAAATGTCCAAATAAATTAAGTTTAAATTGATATTTTAATGAAATTAATGTGATATATTCTTACATTGGAAATATTTGATCTTAATTTAATTTATTTATATTTTGCAAAAGATAAAATGTATTTTTCCACTTTGAAATAAAGACAATAAAATTAAATCTGAAAACAAATGATATTTATTCATGAAATGAGCCCAAAAGAAAAGGTGGCATTTTTTAAAGAAGAATTCCAATTGCACAATGGCCCAGCCCCTTCTCTCCAGCCCCTGCCTCTTTCCAGCGTACCAGGTGGTGCGACAGATGCATGCCACGCGTCCCAGCTCCACCCAGCGACCCGTCAACCACCCGGCCCAACTCTGAGACAAACCTACGCCCAACCCGCTTGCTGCTTGGTTCCCCTACTGACGCCGTGACATGTGCCGTATCACTATTGGCTGCAAGGTGGTCAATGCCACCAGCTGCCACATTGTGTTGACAACCCATTTTGTATTCTTTTTGGGCCTTGGACCCTTCCATTTCGAGCTTTAAAGCTCACATTTTATTTTGATTTAGACAAATGGGCATGATGACCATTCACTAAAATATCTAGGTTAATATTTATAATAAGATTTGATTTTTCAGAATCATATTTTATTATTAATGTTTCAGATTTATTTTGTAAACCCCATTTGTAGTTTAATTTATTTTTAGTCATTTTCTTCTTCTGTAAATAGACTCTTCTTTCACATTTGGTATGTAATTTTGAGAGTAAAGAAACTATAGAAAAATTTCTACTCACTTTCTTCTTAGAGTTTTGTGAGAATGAATAACATAATGGCCTAATCTTCCTAGGAAGATTATGGATGATTCCATATGCTAGTGATGTTATTTTGCTATTTTGATATACTATGTTCTTAATATAATGCATTTGAGTTGTTTATGTTCTTTCAATCTCATTTTTATTTTGTTATCTTTATTTACTTTTGTTAATAATTTATAGGATTAGTCATGCTCTTCTATGTATTTCTAATTAGTGAAAGTAATATTGATACATAATTTTATGTATAATATTTTATTACATAATTTCCCTTGGGTATTTTGTCATTTTAAATTTTTTCATAAGATTAACATTGTGCTCCTAAAGTAAAGAACTTTATAACTCAAATGGACTTTTGTTAGAAAAGAATATGGACTTTAATATTAGATTTTCCAAGTAAATGTTGGGATGTGAACTATTTACTTGTGTAATTTTGTAAATTACGTAACTAAGTAACTAAGCAAGCATATGGATGATTCTTGAAACCTTTCTACTTTTCAAGTCTTGATTACATCGTATTTTTATTTCACTTGTTTCATTTTATAATTTCATCAAATAGACAAAAAAAAATCAAATTTCCCTTTCCATCACTTTGTACTAATCTTTTGTGTTTATTTTTCTACTAATACTTTTGTTCTTAGTTACCTCCTTGTGGAATCGACTGCACATCTACATTACAATCACCGCTTAGTGAATGCACGTTTTGGGCGTTAAACAAATTTTGACGCCGTTGCCGGAGAGGTAGTTTTTGAAAAGCTTTAGTGGAATTTTTACCAAGATGTTAGTTGCTTTACTTATATTTTTGTTAGTATTAATGTTGTGTCAGCATAGTGTTCTTCCTATTGTGTGTGTTTTATTATTATTATTTTTATTCTATTTGCTAATCTTTGAGTAATTTGAATATTAAACATAAAAATTAGTTATATATTTTTTTCTCTTTCAGTAAAAAAAATTATATATATAAGAGAAAAATGTATTAAAAGAAAACAAAAAAAATATTTTTTTCTTTCTTTTCGGTTACTTAAAAAAATATAAATATATATAGATAAAAAACTTATATATTTTTTTTCTTTTTAGTTAACTCTAATTTCATTTCTCTTTCTTAATTTTTTTTTTAAGTTTAATAAATATATGTAAATTTTTTTAAACACGTTATTTTATCTTTACTTCAAAAAAAATTATTTTTCATTGATTAATATTGTTGAGTAGGTTGCTTCCTCTCTTTACTTTATTTTTTTATGTTAATATATTGTGATAATGTTGTTGCTTTGGGTTTCTTAGTTTAGACTTTTCTTTCTTTTTGTCTTAGTCTTCCTTGAAAAAAAAGAGCATAAAATTGTGCATAAAATTTCAATTATAAAACGTTTAGTATTGAAAACAATTGTGTAATATTACAAATGGTAAAAACCGATATTATTTTGTCTAGAAAGATTGGTTGTTAAATAAGGTTTGTGATAGCGTTACCCCCCACACTTACCTGGGAACCTCAGGGAGTTCTGTCTAGGCAAGTGTGGATCTAAAGCAGTACCTTGGCAACCTTCCCAATCGGCCTGGGAACATTTCGAGATTATACCTTTGCACTATTACATTTTTGAACTTATGACAATAAGAAAACTAAGCTTGTTCTGTCAAAATAAACAATTTTACTCTGCTCAAAGGTTATTTGGTCGAAAAGGTTTAACTTGTGATCCACCATACTTACTCAGTAACCTCGGGGAGTTCTAGTAAGGTGTTGGAGATCACCCCAATACCTCCAAATCTACCTGGGAACAAGTTTAACAAAAAAAATAAAATACAAACATAAAATAAATTTAATTTTCATTTATGAGAGTGGATGAATCATCACGAAACTGCTAGTGAAAATTCTTCCAATTCATCGACCACTCCTTCCAGAACTCCTTCCACCATTCCTGCTTCTCCATGCACCTTAGTTGATAATAATCCATTTACAATGTATCACAATGATGAAATCCAACTAACAGCTCTCAATGACTACCTCCATCCTACTCTCACTTCCACACCTTCATGCATTATATTCCATCCTAATATGCCCGCGTTAGACTTTAAACCTGGCATGATTAAACTCTTGCCCATATTTCATGGAATGGAAAACGAAAGCCCATACGTGCATATTAGAGAATTTGAGGAGGTAGTAGTCACATTCTATAACGGAGCTAAAAATGCTGATTCTGTGCGACTAAAGCTCTTCCCCTACTCCTTCAAGGACAAAGCCAAATGATGGTTATACTCTTTGAGACCTAGGTCTATTGGAACATGGGAGGAAATGAACAAATATTTCTTTCTGAAACACTTCCCTAGCTATAAGACCAACAGTCTAAAATGATAGATTTCCATATTTTCTGAAAATGACAATGAAACGTTCTATCAAGTCTAGGAAAGATTCTAGGATCTGTTGAATCAGTGCCCATACCATGGCTGTGAGAACTGGCGTTTGGTCAGTTACTTCTATGAAGGCCTCACGAGTCATGAGCGCCAATTTGTAAAAATATTATGCAATGGTGAATTCCTCAAAAAAGAGCAAGACAATGCTCTTGAATATCTCGAAGAAACTGCAAAAAAATCTCACACCTAGACTGGTCTAAGTGCTACTGATAGCACCAACTGATATAAACCATCTGGGATCTATCAACTTTGAGAAGAGGATAGTATTAAGGCCCAACTCAAAGCTTTGAAAAAGTAGTTCGAGGTCTTAATGACGAAAAATGGCCAAAAATCGCACATGATTGCTCAAGCAACCACAAGAACCTTGCTTTGTTTGTGGAGGGACGAAGCATTTCACTAAGGACTGCTTAGCTTTTAATGAAATGAGGGGGGTTTATGAGGTGCAATGCAATTCCTTAGGGGCTAATAACAAGCCATTCTCCCATACGTACAACCCTGGTTGGAGAAACCACACAAATTTCAGTTGGAGAGATTCTAACCAAGCTTAATTGTCTGGAGGCCAATGGAGAAATGAGCAACAAATTCAACCATCATCAAAGGCGTATTCTGAACCTCAATACAATGCTCATCCACAACGAAAGTTCTCTCGAGAATACGCTTCATGCATTCATAAAAGAACAAACAAAAATAAATCGCTAAATGATGGAAGAAATCAAAGAAATGAAATGTCAATTCTCAAAATTGATTAAATCCTTCACCATTCCTTAAAAAGGAAAACTTCCCTCCCAACCTAAATTCAATGTGCAAGGCAAATGCATGGCCCGATCCTCAAATTCCAATGATCCAAATATTAAGGAAGTAAATGCCATCACAACTAGAAGTGGTAAAACTTTGAAAAACCCATCCATAAAAACCACCTCTCCCAACACTCTAAAAGTTAATCCCGAAAATACACCACTCAATGCTTCTCCAAAAGTACAATTTCCCCAAACTCTTAGACCTGTTGGGAAAATTCTTGAAAATCGACCTGAAATCCTTGAGCACTTGACAAAAGTGAAGATTAATCTTCCTTTGCTTCACATCATAAAACAAGTGCCAGCTTATGACAAAATCATCAAGGATCTATGCACTGCAAAAAGGAAGCACCATGTCAAGAAGACTGCTGTCTTGATTGAGCAAGTGAGTGCGGTGATTGAACAAAAGACACCACCGAAATACAAAGAACCTGCTTGTCCCACCATTTCTTGCCAAATTGGGACTCATGAAGTCAGCCAAGCATTACTTGATCTTGGCGCAAGTGTAAATCTCATGTCTTAATCTGTGTACTCGCAACTCGGTCTTGGAGAAATGAAGCCAACATTTGTTGTGCTATAACTTGCTGATTGCGCCATCATAAAGCCTGGGGGTATTGATGAGGATGTTAGTTCAAATTGAAAAATTCTATTACCCCATGGATTTCCTCGTTCTTGATAATCAATCCGTGGTTAATACGGAATAAAAAATTCCTATTATCCTTGGTAGACATTTCCTTGCTACTACAAATGCTTTCATAAATTGTAGGAATGGTCTAATGAACATTTCATTTGGAAATATGACTCTTGAAGTCAATGTCTTCCACATCAGGAAACAACCCTGAGAAGATGATGAATGTTATCAAACATTCATGATTGACACTTTAATTCCCGAGGAGGTTCAATTGCGAAGCAACTTCAATAATCTTGATTAACTCCTCCTTTTGCCTGACGATGAAAGTCTCAGTTCTATTAAGTCTACTTTTGCAATATCAGATCACATACACTCACGAAATAGAGGGACTAAGTTTTGGCAACCTCGCTTTGAAAAGCTACCTCGTGAGAGGGCATAGCCAAAAAAATTCAGCTGAAGAGGTTCCAATTATTCAATTGACCCAACTACCTGAGGGTTTGAAACATGTCTTCTTTGGACATGGTCAAACCTTTCTAGTTATCATCTTGTCCAACCTTCTAAATTCTCAAGAATTGTAGTTACTTGAGCTACTGCGAATGCATAAATCTGCGATAGGTTGGACACTTGCTGATATCAAAGGTATTATCCATTTAATTTTCTCCCATCGAATCAATCTGGAGGACGAGGCTATCCCTTGAAGAGACCCTCAAAGGAGACTAAACCCCACAAAGAAAGAAGTTGTAAAAAAGGAAGTTTTGAAATTTCTAGACACTGGTATTATTTACCCAGTAGTTGATAGCAAATGGGTCAGTCCAACTCAAGTCGTGCCCAAGAAATCGGGTGTCACTGTGGTCCAAAACGAAAAAGGGGTCCTTGCCCCCACAAAAACTGTGACAGGGTGGCTCATGTGCATTGATTATAGAAAATTAAATTTCGCCTCCCACAAAGATCATTTTCTACTCCCATTCATAGATCAAATCCTTAAATGTGTAGCTGGTCATCCATTCTATTGCTTTCTTGATGGCTATTCTAGCTATTATCAAAGTGATATTGCATTAGAGGCTCAAGATAAGACCACTTTCACTTGTCCTTTTGGCACTTTTTCTTTCCGGCGTATGCCATTTGGCTTGTATAATGCACTGGCTATATTCCAAAGATGCATGATGAGCATCTTTAGTGACATGATTAAAAAATCAATGGAAGTATTCGTGGATGACCTAATCGTTCTTGGAAATTTCTTTGACACATGTTTTCTTCATCTTAAAGTTGTTTTAAAACGATGTATTGAGAAAGGACTTATGCTCAATTGGGAGAAATTCCACTTCATGGTATCTTTTGGCAGAGTCTTAGGCCACATTGTTTCCGAAAGAGAAATTGAGGTTGATCAATAAAAAGTCAACCTTATCTCCAACCTGCCTACTCCTAAGACTGTCAAGATGTTAGGTCATTCCTTGTTCATGTTGGTTTCTATAGAAAGTTCATATAAAAAATTTCAATGATTGCTCACCCACTAAGCAACCTTCTAGCAAAGATGTTACTTTTGAGTGGACATCTAAGTGTGAGGAATCATTCTGAATGCTTGTAAATTCACTCACTCCTATTCCCATCATTCAGTTACCAGATTGGAGTCTCCCTTTCAAAATCATGTGTGACGCCAGCAACTTTGCTGTGGGAGCTATGTTAGGACAACGAAGGGAGGGAAAAGCCTTTGTTGTATACTATGCAAGCCGAACTCTCAATAGTGCTCAATGAACTATTCCACTACTGAAAAAGAGTTTCTTGCAGTGGTCTTTGCTCTTGAAAAATTCTGACTTTATTTGATTGGGTCCTTTATTACGATCTTCACAGATCACTCTACCCTTAAGTATCTCTTTTCCAAAAAGGATGCTAAGGCATGATTAACACGGTGGATCATTCTTTTGCAAGAATTTGATATCACAATCAAGGACATGAAAGGGGTTGAAAAAGTCATCGCGGACCACTTGTCTCAACTTGAATTCAGTGCTCTCACTGATGGTCCACCTATTCATGATGATTTCCCCAATGAACAATTGCTTTATGCTACTAAGTTATCATAGTATGCTCACATTGTGAACTACTTAGTAACATCTGAACTTCCTTCTGGGCGGAGTTCACAAGATAAACACAAATTTCTGGTCAATGTGCGCAATTTCTTTTGGGATGACCCATAATTATTCAAGTATTTCCCCGACCAAATCATGCGAAGATGCATCCATGACAATGAGGTGTCTAGTGTGCTGAATTTTTTCCACAATGATGCTTGTGGTGGTCACTTTTCTATGAAGAAAACCACTGCAAAAATCTTACAATACGGTCTTTACTGGCCCACATTGTTTAAAGACACCAATGGTTTTTGTCATTCTTGTATAAGGTTCCAAAAGTTAGGTTCCTTGTCCCGTCAGCACATGAGGCCCTTGAACCCAATTCTTATTATCGAAATATTTGACTGTTGACGGATAGACTTTATGGGACCATTTTTACCTTCTTTTGGCTACCTTTACATTCTTCTCGCTGTGGATTATGTTTCAACATAGGTTGAGGTCATACCCTGTCAAACCAATGATAACGCTATAGTTGTCAAATTATTGAAAGAAAATGTGTTATCAAGGTTCGTTACTCCTTGCGCTATCATCAGTGATCAAGTCACTCATTTTTGCAACAGATCTTTTGAGGCTCTTATGCATAAGTATGTACTTCATAAAGTTGCAAATTCCTATCATCCACAGACTAATGGGCAAGCTGAGTTAGCCAATAGGGAAATAAAACACATTATGAAAAAGACGATAAATCCTGATTGCAAAGATTGGTCTACATGTCTTTTAGACGCTCTTTGGGCATACCACACTACTTTCAAATCCCTTCTTGGGATGTCTCCCTATCAGCTTGTCTTTGGAAAAGCCTGTCATTTACCTGCTGAGCTCGAGCATAAATGCCGCAGGTATCAATCCAAAACTCCAATTGTTCGAAATTGAGGAGTCGAGAAACGATGTATATGAAAATTCCAGGATCTATAAAGCGAAGTTGAAATTGCTCATGATAAATGGATCATGCGAAAATACTTTGTGCCAAATTAGAAAGTGCATCTATATGATTCTCGTTTGCACTTGCACCCCGGTAAACTGAGATTGCGATGTACATGTCCATTTGTAGTGAAGCAAGTATTTCCCAACGATTCTGTTGAGGTCGTGGACCCAACCGATGGGAGAATTTTTCGAGTCAATGGCCAAAGACTGAAGCATTACATTGAGAGTGTGAGTCACCGTCTCAAGGGCCCAATTTATACACTCTGAAATTCTGAATGGTTTGTTTGTTTTTATTTTACTTTTATTATTTTGTCTTTCTTTTATTTTTCTATGTTTTTTTTTCATTCTTGTATTTTGTTTGTTTTGGGGTATTGTATTAGATGTTTCAACTCTCGTCTCGTGGACATTGTCATCATCTAGTTGTTCTCTTTCCCTATCTTTTTCATTAAATATTTATTTTGACATTGAGGACACTGTCTAATTTTTTGTTGGGGGTGGTGAGCATTCATTAGCATTCATTTAGAAAATCTTATTGACTTATTGAATTTTTAAGTCAATTTTTCTCAAAATTATACGAGCATGAGTACAACTTGTAGGTCTAAGTCAGTTTTTACTATGTTTAGCTATTAAGAAGTGATTTTCAGAGTTCTTTTGTGCACTTTCCAAATATGTGGTAAATTGGTTGTTTACACAAATAGTTGAGATAAATTTCAAGTTTAAAGTTTTTTCATTTCTTGGTGAGTTGTGAGAGTTGAGAAAATAACTTTTTGAACTTTTATTGATCATTTGAGTTGGAAAAAATCAATTTTTGGGATTTAAAACATGACATTTACTAGAGGATAATTTTTGTTTAAAATAGCCATTTTTGTAATCTTTTTATTTTCTTTATTTTTATGTTGTCTCTTGTAAAAAAAATAGAATTTAAATATATATATATATATAAAGAGAGAATAAAATAAAAAAAGAAAAAAAAAAGAATAAGAGCAACATTTCTCATTTTCCATCTTTTGTAGTTTTGTTGAAATAAAAAAAAAATTAAAATAAACAAATGAATATATGTCAACATTACTACATTTGTTTTTCAATGTATGTTATATAAAAAAAAGTTGTATGTTTTATTTTTCATTCTTGGCTCTTAGTGTTATTTTGTAAATCTTGAAAGTTTTTATGTCATTTGAATTCGATTTCATTGATTAACCTATCTTTTGATCAATGCTTGTTTGAATTGATTGTCCTAAAGCAATAATATCCATTTTGAGCATTCATTGATGTATTTCCAACTTCAAGAGTGTTATCCGTCCAATTAAAATTCTTTCAATGCCCGTAAGGAGTTTGGAGTGAGACCTATTTACTTTTGAGATTTTCAATACTATTTGTGTTATGACTTGCGATAAAAATGAATATTGTTTGGTGCACACACACACGACTCTAGAATTGCAACTAAAGTAACTTCGATAGTTCTCTCTGACTTATTGCTGATACTTTGAAAATGAATAGATGATTTTGCTTGGTTTGATTTGATTATTCAACTTGATAATTTTCTTTTTCGCTTGAATTGCTAGGGTGTAACGCCCTGGATAGCCAAGACCGTTACACTGTGAGTTTATAAAGGTGCAAGACTTGCTAATCAAGTCATTTCATTCAAAACGTGTTACTGGAACTATAGTTAAACTAGGGTTAAAAGATTTTGGTCTCAAAAGTTGCATTTCTTATAAATAAGCATTTTCTTTTTACATGGGATCCCAAAAGTAATAAGTTAAGGACTGTTTACAAAGGATTCAAGATTTAAATACAGTGATTAGCCACTTAAGGCAAAACAGACAGTTAAGAATTTCTCGTCCTGTTCCACTCCTCGGCCGTGGCTGTCGAACAGCTGACTATGTACATTCAGCCATGCAGCTCGCCATCTCAGGGTGGGTCTAACTTGCCTTTGCCTTTACCTACACCACGTAGTACCCGTGAGCCAAGGCCCAGCAAGAAAACACAATACAGAGCATAGTCATTCAACAGACAATCAGATAACTCATACCGCATAAGCATGTACTCAACAATCTAAGCATTCATGTTAATCAAGTATTCAACATACCAAGTATATCATTTCATATCAATAATCATACCACATGTGATAACTAGGGTTAACGCCCTTAGGCCGCACCCTTTATTAATCCCACTGACTCCGGCCCGCTTAAACTGAGCTCAGTGAATATTAAGCTGTCCTCAGCTACTAGTGGCTGAGCCGCGCCCTGTGCGCAAGTATTATTTACAGCACCCTTAGGCCGTTTATCACATGTCCCATGGCATAATACCATCTATGACATCATACAGACATAGGGAGCTCTTAGTCCCATCACAAACACATAACCGGGTGCAGTTCTCTTACCTGTAGATTCGCTAGCTTTGTTCAACTTGATCCTCAAGCACGATCACGTCCGAGCCCTAGCGTACACCTAGTCACAGCCATAGATCAGAATCATCACCAAACCTGAAGTCCAAAACCTAGCCTCGGGACCAATCCCGAGCCCTCAGGAAGCCCTAATTCCACCAAATGGGGTCGTGGAATAAAACCCCGAACCCCCGGGCAAAAACCCTTGAAAATAACCCAAAAACCCCTTTCTGGAAACAGGGTAGCACTACAACGTTCTAAGGAGAGGGCTACAATGCTACAGACAAAGCCTAAAACGCCCCAGAACACATAGCCTAGCGCTATAGCGCCCAGTGACTAGCGCTGTAGCGCTAGTCACAGCACAGCAAACCCTGCATTTTCCTCTTTCGATTTTCCCTGAGCCAAACCTTACCAAAACTCTTCCAAACTTCAACCAAACATAAAAACAAGCCTACCAACATCTCCAACTCACCCCACACATCCCAACCATACATAACTCAATCACATGCACCATAAATCAAGGAAATCACCATAGCTGAACCTTAAGCTTAGAAACTCAATAAGAACAACAGCTGAAACCACAGAACTTGAACTAGAATTCCTTACCTTTGATGGATGAGCTCAACCTAGGTTATTCTCCACACTATCTTAGCCTTCACCTCCTTAAGGCTTCAGTCTCAACTCCCTAAAATTCCCACAGAATTCTGCTTAGAAAACCAATTTAACACCAATACCAAGAACTGAATATTAACCTCAAAGTCTTACCTCAATTGATGAGCAACCTCAGCTAGTTTCCCCAACATGATCAAGACCCCAAGTATACAATCTCAGCCTTAAGCTCCTTTGGATTCTAGCCTCAAATATTCAGAAGAAATTGGTGGAGATGACCCAAACCGTTCTTGAGAAATTGCCCTGTTTTTCCTCTCTTTCCTTTTTCCTTCTTTTCTTTCTTTTCTTTCCTTTCTTTCCTTCAGACTTCTAACTATTTCTACACAATCCACTAAGGTGTAAAGACAAAATAGCACTGAACACCTATCCTTTATAATCCAAATCACCATAATACCCTCCCATTATCCCTAACCCTCTAAATCAAGTTAGGGCATTTTGGTCATTACACCAAATTCCCACTAATTCCTCGAGTGTCTCTAATATTTACCGCTTACTTCCCGACACCTAACCAATCACCAATTATATTCCCCAATATCAAAATAGACTCCACTATATTCTCTAAATTCCCAGAAATAACCCCAGGCTCGCCCTGAGCCGGTATAAATCCCCGCCATGACTTTTTCGCTAAATCACTCACTAGTATCGTCTCGAGTCACAGATTATAAATATATCCACATAATAATGTAGTCTCGACAATTTATCACTTATATATACAGTTATGCCCTTCTAACCTAATCAGGGCCTACATGCATACTAATACATATATTCATGCATCACAGATATTCAAATAGTCATATAACATGTGTTTAATCATTAAATCACATATAATCTAGTTATGCCCTCCCGACACACTAATCATGGCCCTTAAGCCTTATTTGTAAATTTGGGTCGTTACAACTATCACCTCCTAATGAGAATTTCGTCCTCGAAATTTACCTGAATAACTCGGGATATTGATCCCGCATCGCTGTCTCAAGCTCCTAGGTCGCCTCCTCGACCCTACTATTCCTCCACAATACTTTAACAAGAGGAATTGTCTTATTCCATAGTACTTTTTCTCTCTGATCTAAGATCTGAATCGGTTGCTCTTCATAAGCCAAATCTGTTTGCAACTCCAAGTCTTCATACCTAAGCACATGAGTCGCATCTGAGACATACTTCCGGAGCATGAAAACATGGAATACATCATGGACTCCTGACAATGATGGTGGCAAGGCTAACCTGTAAGCCACCTGACCGATCCTTTCTAGGATCTCAAAAGGTCCAATGAACCTAGGGTTTAGCTTGCCCTTCTTTCCAAACCTCCTTACCCCTCACAACGGTGAAACTCGGAGAAACACGTGGTCCCCAACCTGGAACTCCACGTCCCTACGCTTGGGATCAGCGTAGCTTTTCTGTCTCCTCTGAGAGGCGAGCATCCTAGCTCAGATCTTCTCTATAGCTTCACTTGTCCTCTGAACCATATCTGGCCCCAAATACTTTCTCTAACCCATCTCATCCCAATGAATGGGTGATCTACATTTCCTCCCATATAACATCTCATAGGGAGCCACTCCAATCGTGGAATGGTAACTATTATTATACGAAAATTCAATCAACGGGAGATACTTACTCCATGACCCTTCAAAGTCAATCACACACGCTCTAAGCATATCCTCTAATACATGAATTGTCCTCTCAGACTATCGATCAGTTTGAGGATGAAAGGCTGTGCTAAACTTCAACTAAGTCCCCATAGCCTTTGACAAATCACCCCAAAACTTGGAGGTAAAGATAGGATCTCGGTCTGACACTATAGACTTAGGAACACCATGGAGACGTACGATCTCCCTCACATACAACTCTGCATACTGATCCACAGTATATGTCGACCTCACTGGAAGAAAATGGGCTGACTTGGTGTATCTGTCCACTATCACCCACACCGAGTCATGAAGTCCTACAGTTTGGGTAAACCTCCTACAAAATCCATCGTAATGTCCTCCCATTTCCACTCGGGAACACCCAAAGGTTGAAGCAACCACGCTGGTCGCTGATGCTCCGCTTTCACCTGCTGACAGGTTAAACATCTGGCTACGTACTCCACCACATCCTTCTTCATCCCAGGCCACCAATATAACGTCCGTAGATCCTGATAGATCTTCCTGGTACCCGGAGGAAGTGAGTACGACATCGTATGAGACTCATCTAGTATTTCTCGAATTATTCTCTCATCATCTGGAACACAAATCCGTCCCTGATACAGAAGCAACCTAACCCTAGAAATAGAATAGTCCTTAGCTACCCCGGATGGTAAGGAATATCACAATCATAATCTTTCACCAACTCTAGCCAACGCCACTGTCTCATGTTTAGGTCCTTCTGTGTAAAGAAATACTTCAAACTCTTATGGTCAGTGTATACCTCGCACTTCTCCCCGTACAAATAATGTCGCCAAATCTTCAGTGATAATACCACTGCTGCTAGCTCCAAATCATGGGTAGGATACCGCTGCTCATACTCCTTCAGCTGTCGTGATGCATAAGCTATGACCTTCTCATTTTGCATCAACACATAGCCTAAACCCAACCTCGATGCGTCACAATAGACAACAAACTTCCCTTCCCCCGAAGGAAAACTTAACATAGGCGTAGAAATAAGTCATCACTTCAACTCTTGGAAACTATCCTCACACTTGTCTGACCAGATAAACTTCAAATTCTTCCATGTCAATACTGTCATCGCCCTCCACAAACCGTCTGTAGTAACCCGCTAGATCAAGAAAATTCCGCACCTCCAAGGCGTTCCTTGGCCTCGGCCAATCCCTAACCGCCTCCACCTTAGATGGATCCACCTTAATCCCATCTGCATCCACAATATGTCCAAGGAATGTCAGTTCTGGTAGTAAAAATTCACACTTCTTAAACTTGACGTACAACTGATGCTCCCTCAACCTCTGAAGAACCTGTCGAAGATGAATCTCGTGCTCTGCCTCTGAACTGGAGTACACTAAGATGTCGTCAATGAAGACAATAACGAACTGATCCAGAAAGTCCTTGAACACTCTGTTCATTAGGTCCATAAATTCTATTGGGGCATTGGTCAAACCAAACGACATGACTAGAAACTCATAGTGCCCGTACCTCGTTCGAAAGGTCGTCTTCGGTATGTCCTCGTCCTTGATCCCCAGCTGGTGATAACCAGATCGAAGATCAATCTTCGAGAACACCATCTTACCCTACAGCTGATTGAACAAGTCATCAATCCTTGGTAGGGGTACTTATTCTTGATAGTCAACTTGTTCAATTCCCTGTAGTCTATACACATTCTCAAGGTCCCGTCCTTCTTCTTCACAAATAAAACTGGAGCACCCCATGGCGAGTAACTAGGCCTGATGAACCCCAAATCCAGAAGCTCCTGCAACTGTATCTTCAATTCTTTTAGTTCTGCCGGTGCCATCCTATATGGTGCCCTCAACACTGGCTCTGTCCCTGGCGCTAGCTCAATAACAAACTAAATCTCTCTACGCGGCGGTAACCCTGGCAAGTCCTCAGGGAACACATCCAAGAACTCGCAAACCAATCTGGTCTCTTCCGGTTCTGCTGGCGAAACCCTGGTGGTATCCACCACACTAGCAAGAAAACCTATACACCTCCTTGTAACATATCTCTGGCTCTCAACGCCGATATCCTGGGTACGCAGGGTCCATGTACCGCTCCCACAAAAACAAAGGGGTCTTCGCCCTCTGGCTCAAAGGTCACCATCTTCTTCCTGCTGTCAATAGTAGCTCCATATCTAACCAGCCAATCCATACCTAAAATCATATCAAAGTCCTCCATACTTAACTCAATCAAGTCTTCTGACAACTCTCTACCATCAACTATCACCGGCAGTGCTCTAATCCACCTCCTAGATACTACCAGTTCGCCTATAGGCAAAATAGTCCCAAACCCTGAAGTACAATGATCTCTAGGTCAACACAGTCTATCAATCACTTTACTAGAAACAAACGAATGTGTAGCACCAGAATCAATCAATACAGTAAAAGGAGAGGCAGCGCTAGAAAGCTGACCTGTCACTACCAAGGGGCTAGCCTCGGCCTCTGCCTGTGTCAGGGTGAACACTCGAGCTGGAGTCAAGCTGTCCACCTTCCCCGCATCTCCCTTCTTCACTGTCGGGCAATCTTTCTTGAGGTGTCCCACCACCCCACACACATAACAGGCCTTAGCCCGACACTCACTCGGATGGCATCTTCTGCACCTCGTGCACTCAGGATAAGTCCTCCATGTATGACCGCCTCCCTGAGTACCCCGACCTCTCCTATCAGGACCAGCAGCGATCGAAGCATCAGGGGTCTTCCTCTTTAAATCACTGGGGCCTCCGCCCCTACCAAAACCAGAATCTGGAGGCACCACCCTGCGGCCCTCCCGTCTCACTGCACTCTCTCTCCATATCTTATTCTTTGCTTCCTTAGTGGTAAGAGCCTTCTCTACAGCCTGGGCATAAGTTGTCCCTCCAGGAACTGTTGTAATTCTCACATCTCGGGCTATCATAGCATTAAGCCCTCTAATAAATCTATCCTGCCTAGCTGCATCAGTAGGCACAAGATCTGGTGCGAATTTCGCAAGTCTGTCAAACTTTAGGGCATATTCTGTAACTATCATGCCGCCCTGAACCAGCCCCATGAACTCATTTATCTTCGCTGCCCTGATGGCAACATTATAATACTTCTGACTGAATAGGTCCTTGAATCCTTCCCAAGTCAAAGCAGTAACATCTCTGGTCTGTGATGCCACCTCCCACCAGATTCGGGCATCCTCTCTCAGCATATATGTGGCACAGGCCACTCTGTCATGTCCCTCTACCCTCATAAAGTCTAGAATGGTAGTAATCATGGTCATCCACTGTTCAGCTTTCTGTGGATCAGGTCCTCCTTCAAAGATTGGGGCTGCTGCTTCCTGAACCATTCATACAATGACTCCCATCTATTCCCAACCTCTACCAGCTGTACAATAGGTACCACTGCAGGTGGCACAATGGGGGCAACACTCCCTGATGGAGCCTGCTGTCGCAGAATTCAGATCTGCTCATCCTGGCTCTGTAGCCGAGCTTGCATGTCTGCCATAAGATGCTGCCAGTTCTCAGGGACTGGCGGAGGGGTCTGGCCCTGATCATCACCTTCAGTCTCAGACCTGTCGGCTAGTCGTGTAGACTTTCTTGGACGAATAATTATCCAAGTCAATCTGCAATCAACGACTCGGCAATCATACTATGATGACAGGGTAATAATCCTTCCATGATCCACCATTAGAACCCCAAGCATTCACAAGCAATCAAAATATAACAGTTTATCCAAATATTCGTCCATATATCCATTCACATGCATAGCAGTGCTGATAAGCACGCCTCAATATCATCATGCAATAGTCAAGGGCCAGGCCCTCTCAGTATCTCATGCTCCCTATTAATCAAGCATATATCAATAATCATATCTCATTCAAATCATTTAAGCACATAGCAATGTATACACAATTACCAAACCCTGAGTTGAGCTTGTCTTTCGCAGCGAATGGACATGTCCAGCTAGTCTTCAGGAACCCTTAAACCTAGGATGCTCTGATACCAAGTTGTAACACCCTGGATCACCAAGACTATTACAGTGTGTGTTTATAAAGGTGCAATACTTGCTAATCAAGTCATTTAATTCAAAATGTGTTACTGGAACTATAGTTGAACTAGGGCTAAAAGATTTTTGTCTCAAAAGCTGCATTCCTTATAAATAAACATTTTCTTTTTACATGGGATTCCAAAAGTTATAAGTTAAGGACTGTTTACAAAATATTCAAGAATTAAATACAGTGATTAGCCACTCTAAGGCAAAACAGGCAGTTAAGCATTTCTCGTCCTGTTCCACTCCTCGGTCGTGGCGGCCAAACATCTGACTATGTACATTCAGCCCCGCAGCTCTCCATCTCAGGGTGGGTCCAACTTGCATTTGCCTTTACCTACACCATGTAGCACCCGTGAGCCAAGGCACAACAAGAAAACACAATACAGAGCATAGTCATTCAATAGACAATCAGATAACTCATACCGCATAAGCCTGTACTCAACAGTCTAAGCAGTCATGTTAATCAAGTATTAAAAATACCAAGTATATCATTTCATATAAATAATCAAACCACATATGATAACTAGGGTTAACGCCCTTAGGCCACACCCTTTATTTATCCCACTGACTCCGGCCCGCTTAAACCGAGCTCAGGGAATATTAAGCTGTCCTCAGCTACTAGTGGTTGAGCCGCGCCCTGTGTGCAAGTATTATTTACGGCACCCTTAGGCCGTTTATCACATGTCCCATGGAATAATACCATCTATGACATCATACAAATATCGGGAGCTCTTAGTCCCATCACAAACACATAACTGGGTGCAGTTCTCTTACCTTTAGATTTGCTAGCTTTGTTCAACTTGATCCTCAAGCACGATCCCGTTCGAGCCCTAGCGTACACCTAGTCACAGCCATAGATCAGAATCATCACCAAACCTCAAGTCCAAAACCTAGCCTCGGGACTAATTTTGATCCCTCGGGAAGCCCTAATTCCACCAAACGGTGTGGTGGAATCAAACCCCGAATCCCCGGGCAAAAACCCTTGAAAATAACCCAAAAACCCCTTTCTGGAAACGGGGTAGCGCTACAACGCTCTAAGGAGAGCGCTACAGCGCTACAAACAGAGCCTAAAATGCCCCAGAACTCATAGCCTAGCGCTACAGCACCCAGTGACTAGCGATGTAGCGCTAGTCACAACAAAGCAAACCCTGCATTTTCCTCCTTCGATTTTCCCCGAGCCAAACCTTACCAAAACTCTTCCAAACTTCAACTTTGATGGATGAGATCAACCTAGGTTATTCTACCAACATCTCCAACTCACCCCACACATCCCAACCATACATTACTCAATCACATGCACCCCAAATCAAGGAAATCGCCATAGCTGAGCCTTAAGCTCAGAAACTCAATAAGAACAACAGCTGAAACCACAGAACTTGAACTAGAATTCCTTACCTTTGATGGATGACCTCAACCTAGGTTATTCTCCACACTAGCTTAGCCTTCACCTCCTCAAGGCTTCAGTCTCAACTCCCTAAAATTCTCATAGAATTCTGCTTAGAAAACCAATTCAACACCAATACCAAGAACTGAATATTAACCTCAAAGTCTTACCTCAATTGATGAGCAACCTCAGCTAGTTTCCCCAACCTGATCAAGACCCCAAGTATACAATCTTGGCCTTAAGCTCCTTTGGATTCTAGCCTCAAATCTCCAGAAGAAATTATTGGAGAAGACCGAAACTGTTCTTGAGAATTTGCCCTGTTTTTCCTTTCTTTCCTTTTCCTTCTTTTCTTTCTTTTCTTTCCTTTCTTTCCTTTAGACTTCCAGCTCTTTCTACACAATCCACTAAGGCTTAAAGCCAAAATAGCACTTAACACCTATCCTTTATAAGACAAATGACCATAATACCCTCCCATTATCCCTAAGCCTCTAAATCAACCTAGGGGCATTTGGTCATTACACCCAATTCCCGCTAATTCCTCGAGTGTCTCTAATATTTACCGCTTACTTCCCGACACCTAACCAATCACCAATTATATTCCCCAATATCAAAGTAGACTCCAATATATTCTCTAAATTCCCAGAAATATCGCCAGGCTCGCCCCGAGCTGGGTATAAATCCCCGCCGTGACTTTTTCGCTAAATCGCTCACTAGGATCGTCTCGAGTCACAGATTACAAATATATCCACATAATAATGTGGTCTCGATAATTTATCACATATATATACAGTTATGCCCTCAATGTACCAAAATTACGATTATGCCCTTCTAACCTAATCAGGGCCTATATGCATACTAATACACATAGTCATGCATCACACATATTCAAATAATCATATAACATGCATTTAATCATTAAATCACATATAATCCAGTTATGCCCTCTCGGCACACTAATCAAGGCCCTTAAGCCTTATTAGTAAATTTGGGTCGTTACATAGGGACTAGCAATAACTAGTTGGGGGTTGTGATTAGTGGTCAAAAGTGCACATTTATTCAATTTAAATGTCAAAATAAACTAAGTTTAAATTGATATTATAATGAAATTAATGTTATATATTTTTACATTGGAAATATTTTATCTTAATTAAATTTATTTATATTTTGTAGAAGATAAAGTGTATTTTGCCACTTTGAAATAAAGACTATAAAATTAAATCTAAAAACAAATGGTTTTTATGTATGAAATGAGCCCAAAAGAAAATGTGGCATTTTTGAAAGAAGAAGTCCAATTGCATAATGGCCCAACCCATTCTCTCCAGCCCTTGCCTCTTTCCTGTGCACCAAGTGGCGCGACAAATGAGCGCCATGCGTCCCAACTCCACCCAGCGACCCACGAGCCAACTGCCCCAGCTCCGCGCCTGACCTGTGCCCAACCCGTCTACAGCCTGGTTCCCCTACTAATGTCGTGACACGTGTCGTTTTTCTACTGGCTATGTGGTGGTCAATGCCACCAGCTGCCACATTGTGTTGAAAACCCATTTTGTGGGCCTTGGACCCTTCCATTTTGAGCTTTAAAGCACACATTTTGTGTTGATTTAGAAAAATGGGCATGATGACCATTCACTAAAATAGCTAGGTTAATATTAATAATAATATTTGATTTTTCAAAATAATATTTTATTATTCATGTTTCAGATTTATTTTGTAAACCACATTTGTAGTTTAATTTCTTTTTAGTCCTTATATTCTTCTATAAATAGGTACTCTTCTTTCACATTTGGTATGTAATTTTGAGAGTAAAGAAACTATAGCAAAATTTCTTTTATTCTTCTATAAATAGGTACTCTTCTTAGAATTTTGTGAGAATGATTAACATCATGGCCTAATCTTCCTTAGAAGGTTAGGGATGATTCTATATGCTAGTGATGTTATTTTGCTACTTTGATTTACTATGTTCTTAATATAATGCATTTCAGTTGTTTATGTTCTTTCAATCTCATCTTTATTTTGTTATCTTTATTTACTTTTGCTAATAATATATAGGATTAGTCATGCTTTTTCTATGTGTTTCTAATTAGTAAAAGTAATATTGATACATAATTTTATGTCTAATCTTCTATTACATTATTGCCCTTGGGTATTTTGTCATTTTTAGATTTTTCATAAGATTAACATTGTGCTACTAAAGTAAAGAACTTTATAACTCAAATGGACTTTTGTTAGAAAAAAAAAAGGACTTTAATGTTAGATTTTCCAAGTAAATGTTGGGAGGTGAACTATTTACTTTTGTAATTTTGTAAATCATGTAACTAAGTAACTAAACAAGCATATGGATGATTCTTGAAACCTTTCTATTTTTCAACTCTTGATTACATTTTATTTTTATTTCACTTGTCTCATTTTATCATTTCATCAAAAAGACAAAAAAAAATAAAAATCTCAAATCTCCATTTCCATCACTTTGTACTAATCTTTTGTGTTTATTTTTCTACTAGTACTTTTGTTCTTAGTTACCATCTTGTGGAATTGACCGGCCATCTACACTATAACCACCGCTTAGTTAATGCATGTTTTGGGAATTAACGCAACAAATAAGGAAACATACCCCATACTCTTCCTCTCTCTCCCTACACGCCTACACCTCTCTATCCTCTCTTCTTATTTGTTTCCCATTTCTCTAATATACACATATATCTTCTAAAAATATTCATACATAATTCCTCCCATTATTTTCCTTGTTTTTTTTTCTAAATTAACTATACAAACTAAATAAATAATAATCAATTGAAAATATGCACCATGCATGGGAACTAATGCATGCTTACCATGCATACCCTGCACATGCACACACACAAACGCTCTAGTCCATCACTACTCACCATGCACCTCAGCGCATCAAATCAAAAATCAAGAAAGCTCTTAAAATAGAATAATTAAATAAAACAATTAACAAAATTAAATTCACATAATTCTACCAAATAATTCAAACAATTAAAATACTTAATTTCTAAACACTTAAAAATTAATAATAAAATAAAGCACAAAATAAAAAAAATTTGTGTGCTACTGTATTGAATCTCTAGAACCAGCAACCAAATTGTGGGAACAAATCATGATTGAATTTTATGAAAAAAACTTCCAGGTGATACCACTATTATCTCCAAGCCGATCGCCTTCATTTTCTTGCAGTTGATACCATCATTGTTTTCGAGGGTTTTATTTGCTCCGGCGAAAACATTTTGCCAGAGAAGATGATTTGCTTTTTTCAAGAAGATGATTTGCATTCCTCTTTCTTGATTGGGGTTGATTAGGAGCGAGGTAATTTCGATTGATTTTTTTTATTATGATATGATCTGAATTATTTATTTTATCATTTGATTTGATATGAATTTTTAATTGTGGAAATTACATGAAATACCTACATTTTCTCTGCTAGTTGTATATTTCATCTATTTTGTTGCTTGTTCAATTTATTTATGAAAAAGTAACATGCAATTTAAATACCTACGTTATTTTAGATTGTTGGTGTAACCTGGTACCTTCCTTCTTTATGTTGATAGAATTCATTGAGCTTTAAAGTAGCTTGAACGCTAGAAAAGTAATCGGGGATTTGAATGCCTGCATTTTTTTAAATTGTTGGTACAACCTGAATTTTGCCTTCTTTATGTTGATACAATTTGTTGAGCTATACTTGATTTTGTGAAAAGTACACATACAGACCTACTGCGATGACATTTTGATGTCATCGCAGTAGAGTTTATTTATTGTGACGACTTGGTCGTTGCAGTACGACACTCAAAAACCCATTTTTTTTAACAAATGGGACTCTATTGCGATGACATGTCGTCTTTGTATGTCTTTTTCAAAATAAAAAAAGTAATAAATTAAAATAAATAATAAACATATGACAAATATTTCCAATAAATATATCACATTTATAATTAATTTATAAATTTGTTTAAACCCTAAAACAAACCTTACAATTTGACACAAATAAAAAGCTCATTAGAAATTTATAATTAATCTATTAGCCCAAAAATACAATTCCAAATATCCTTACTTTAACCTATATATAAACTTAATTATCTAAAATTAAAAGTTTATCTAAAATATATATAAATATGCATATTCATATAGTTTCACACTAAAAAATAAACTAATCATGTTCATATAACATTTGAATCAAATCACATTTACATGTACATTTCAAAAAATAATAATATTAAATATAAGAAAAATAAAATTAAAACTATCCTCCAAAAGCTGTCCAAGTCGATAATCAAGCCTCCAAGCAAAATTCAATCTATAAATAAATATTTACGAATGAAAAAACAAAAAAACAAATTTAAAACTCACCAATAATCTCTAATAAACCTAAAATTTTCATAGAATGACATTAAAAATCACTAAAGTCAAAGTTAAAATTATGCATACCTTAGATTTCAGATTAAAAACCCCAATATCAAAAAAAAAAAAAGAAACTCAAATTAAAGATCACAAAAAAAAAAAATACCAAACAAACAAACTTAGATTTGCTAAATATATTATAACTCTAAAAAGAAAAAACCAATCTGATCAAAAAATAAAAACTAAACTAATTTCAAACAAAAATCACCATACACAATCTCATTTCACATTAACCATAACCATAACCATAACCATAAACAATTTCAATTATAATATTAGCCACATATATAAATATATATTTATATACAAATAAAAATCACAATGACACATCAATGGCTTGAATCCAAACAATCACATATTTTCCAAACCCTAATCTTCCATATTGGGGATTTTCTTTTCATAAACTAAAAGAAAAGAAACTCACCTAGCCAAGCTTTTTTAGAAAGATAAATTCAATGTCCTTCAATGGAAAATATGTAGTGTGGCTGGAAACTCAAAAAAAGCACACACACACAAAAAAAAAATACACACACACAAAAAATGAAATAAAACTTGGTCATAGGCAATAAAGATAATTAAAGGTAAATCTAACTCATAAAACACAAACACCTTCCTTAAAATCCCCATAAACACCATCAATAATGGGGAAAACTCAACAAAATAGAAAAGAAATAGCTAAAAATGAATTAGAACTTAGATATAGGCATAAGCGAACATAAATGAGAAATTTCACACTAAAAACAAAAAAAAAAACTTACCTAAACTGAGTTGAGGTGCATTGTAGGTTGAGGAAAACTGAGAGAAAAAGAGAAAGGGGAAGAGTAAGAGCCTTAGCCCACTCACAAGCTAAACCCTAATTATTTCTCTCTTATACTTCTAATCATTTTCTCAAAATTTCTTTTACCTCAAGAAAAGCACTCTCTTTCATTTCCTCTCCCCAATACCGAAACCCTAAGTCCCTCTACTCTCCATTGCTGCAATTATTTCTCTCCACGAGCTAAGCGCACTCATTTTCCCACTGGAGGGAGAAGCTCAAGAGAACACTTGTGTAGAGTAAGTTTCAAAACGTACTTCATATTTTCTCCTCTTTTCCTCTTCAAACCTGAAACCCCAAGGGTTTATTATGCATGCATGTAATCTAATAGCCATGCATGGCATTGATCTTGTGTTCTAGGGTTCAAGAGAAGCTTGTACAAGTAGGATCTTAAGGATTTAACACTTTGGTGATCTAGTGAAAGCAAGATAAGAGATCTTTGTAGATTGCATGTTTTGTCCCTCATATAATTCTTTCTACCCTAACTCTCTCTTAAAAATCTTCATGTGGGACTTTGAGGCTCGGTTTGAGAGTGTAGAGCACAAGGGGAAGTTTGAGAAGCTAAAGAAAACACATCTCCAAGCTAGAACTATCAAAGATAGAAATTTATGGTTGTTCTTGAGTATTGTGATTTATGTTGGTAGATCTGTTTGTATAGGTTATTTTAATGGTTTTTGGAGTTTATTTTATGCTTAAGGTGTAGATTCTGTGATTTGATGATTTTGGATGCAAGCATGTGGCTAGGGTTATGCTAGAAATGCTTATTGTTGTTAGGTTGTGTAAAAATGCATGCTACAAAAATTTTGTGGTCCGGCTTCCAATGGGTTAGATCGCACTCTACTGCCTCTTTTTGTGAAAAATATTTGTGTACTTGCATATTTATTTGTGAGTACTTGATGATAGGCTTTGGAAAATCATAAGAATATATTTTTAAACCCAAGATATGCATGTTTTGGCATTTGATGTAAATCTGAAAATTTTATGGGCAGCATGCACTGGCCAGATTGTTTTGACTTTTGAACGAGTTGTACTAATCTAAAAGCTATGAAATTTGGCAGGGTATTAGTTAAAACATGAATATGGGTCACTATATACTTTTAGAGAAAAATGTGTTTTGGTATAAGAGATACGATTTTTCAAAGTTTACCCTAAAATCTGGAAACAAAACTCCTTGGCAGCAAGCACTGGCCAGATTGCGTTTAACATTTTGATGAGTTTTATTATTCCAAAAATTATGAAATTTTGAAAAAAAAAACTAATTTAGAAATGTATAAATATCATTGTAAAATTTCAAAAAGAACTGGGCTACAGTGTAAGATAAATAAATTTTCAAAAGTTACCTTAAAATCAGGAAAAAACTTCTGGGCAGCAGACACTGCCCAGATTGCTTTAAATATTTGAATGGGTTTTTCCATCCCAAAAAATTATGAAATTTTTAAGTGAATTATTTGAGATGTTTATAAGGGTCCTGTAAAATTTTGAGAAAAATTTGTCACGGTTTAAGAGAAATAATGTTTCTAAATTTGCCCTAAAAATAAAAGGTAGTAATTTTGAACCTTAACGAAAAGTAATTTTTGGGAGGTTAGTTCTCCAAACCTAAAACAAGTTTTGATGCTAGACTTTCACCTATTTCTCATCCTTATGACATAATATACATGAATGATAGTTTAATGATTTTGGTTAAAAAACTCAATTGAGGGCAAAAGCTTAAAAACACGACTTTATCACTTTAAAACATATAATGACATTAAAGTTTTGGAAATGAAAAGAAATAATCTTTTGCAAAGATAACTATGGATTTAGATATTTAACCAATCCCAAATCAGCTTGAGTTAATTTAAAAGTTGATTTTTACCCTTTTATAAGTTAAGGGTCCAATTGCCCTTCTTTTAAAAAATAACTTAAAAAGAGATCCTAGGTTATGGATAAAAATTGTAACAATGGGAGTTTGGGTTTTGTAGAACCTTTTAGAGAACGGGATATCATTTGTAAAGGGTCAAAAAGTAGTATTTTGGTAAGTGATAGAAAATGGTAAACTTTCGTAAGAGAGTGAAAAGACTGTATTTTTCTAAAGTTAAGAGTTGTTTAAAACTCCCTTTTTCTAAAAACTAAAATACATGTATCCGATAAGAGAGTTTTTTAGTTAAAGAATATTAAAATTCACAGCACGGAGAGCGTGCTGCGGTGAGGCCGATTTTCTCATGATACCGTAAGGACTAAAACGAAATCTGGCCATAAGAGGCTATAGTATAGAGTCTCTAAGAGAACTTTATTGCATGTAGCTATCGCAGAATATTAACTATAAGAGTATGCCATAGTTTAATCCGAGTACACTGTATTAATTACAGTAACCGTGAAAGGGAAAATGAATAGCGGTGTTAAAGATCTAGCTAGGGACTGGGGATTCCAAGTAAGTTACCCTTTCTCTTTCTTGGCTACAACATGAATATACTAGTGTGTGATTTTAGTACTAAATTACACTAGTTTTGTTCGGGTTATTAAGACCAGGTTATGCTTAATGCTTACTCTTGCAATGCTTTTTCATTATGCAACTAAATGGTAAGTAGGTTCAGGTTGGAGCCAGAACCCTAGCGTAATATAGTCCGGATTGAAGCCAAGACATGGTAAAAATATAGTCCGCGTTGGAGCTAGGGCAATGGTAATATAGTCTGGGTTGGAGCCAGGATGTAAATGCAGGAACTGGGTTGAGGCCTGTATCCCTTGCAGATAATTTAATTTCTTAGTCATGATGCGTGTTAAATATATATTGAATATTCTGAGAATCTTCCGAGTGCAGGATCTTACGATATGAGTGATATATTTTATGTTGTGGGAATTTATTTGAGTGCAGGTTATTGTGTTACGTGTGAACTTGGTTGTTGGGAACAACTAAAGTTATTATTCAGATATGGTTATGTATATTGTTTGGTATGATAATTTTCTAAGTGCAGGTTATTGTGTCATGTGTGGACTTGGTTGTTGGAAAGAACCAAGGTTATTATTTGGATAAGGTTATCTATATTGAATGTTCTGTGAATTTTCTGAGTGCAGGTTATTTATGTTATGTAACAAATTGGTTGTTGAGTACAACAAAAGTGTTGACATCTGTTATGTTTATTACTTGCAAAATGATATGGTAGGGTTGAGACTTATCCCATACCCTAGTGATCGGTAGTTATATCTACCTTACGATGACCCGTTGCTGGGTCTTAGTGTACTTGCATGTAAGGCTATTCTTACTAAGCATTTTCATTTACCTAGTTGTTTCATGTTGTAGGTAAGTCCAAAAGCAAAGTGGAGCAGTGAACGCCGGAGTTTGCTTGTAGATATGTACATTTGGCCTGACCTGGGGAGGTTTTTGATGGAACGCCATTTTGAAATGAAAAAGCTGGGAACTTGTTATTTCTTTTATGATATTTGTTTTGCTATAGCTCTGTGGAAGAGTAGTTGTAATTCTGTTTGCTAAACTAAAAGTGTGCGCACATGACTTTTTTTTTTAAAGTTTTTTTTATATGGATTTTTGGTAAAATGATTTAAAGTAAAAGTTTAGATTTCCACATGTTTTGGTCTTGTATGTTTTGAGGGTCGTTACAAAGATTAAGTCAAACTATATCATAATACAACATAAAAATAAACAACTCCATTTGTCTTATTGGTGTTAAACTAGATCGTTTAATCATTCATGGACACCCCGTGACATACATGCCTAGATCCTGGAATGCCTTACATCACAGTGTGTGCCAATGAGAAACCCTATTGCCTACCTAAAAGGGGGGAAAATAAGGGGGGGTGAGCTAAAAGCCTAGTATGGAAGTAAGACACAACAATACACATAAGCACAGTAAAAGTTTATTCTCATCGTAAGATAAACTTACAACATATCATCATCATAGCATATTCATACACTTTAACTGAATATTTTATCATAACAAATAAAGCAAACAAGTTCTATGAGGCAACCAATAATGCATAAACCAATAAATCCTCCCCTATGAGGTACTTAGGAGCTTTGGTCCTAGAATAACCTCGGTGCGTCTGCCCTATGAGTTACGTCATACATTAGTAACTCATTTGTTGTGTAGCGTTCAACACGCTAACAACCTCTACTTTTCGTACAACATACAAGCAACTCATCTCATAACATTACATCTTATACACTCAATATAAATTCATAAAAATTCTAGCTAACTTCCTTACCTCAAGTCCAAGCAAAAATAAATAGTGGCATGCTTCACAACGAGCCTAGAATCACAACCAAATAACTGTCTCAATATCAAGTAATATTAGGCATACCCAACAAACATACCCCATGTGTGTATGGGCCATGCACACGTGGCACATGTTGCATCTCAAACATAATCACAAATCACACATAAAATCATAAAAGAATAATCTCAATCTTACTAATGTAATCTCAATGAATGCCAAACAATAAACATACATTTAATTAAAGAAGTTTTTTTGAATGTATAAATAAACTTGCATGCAACATGCATACGTGGGAAGGTTATTAAAACACGCGTAGAAGTTGGTAGATGTTAGTCCCTTTATTTCTGCGTAATCTCATAAGATTTTATTAAATATATTTTCGCAACATGAATTATACTGCATCACTATAATAAAATTGTACACAAAATTTTATTAAAAGAGTTATTTTAATTTTGTTGTCATTTACCAAACATTAATTCCATTTATCATCTCAAATAAAATAAAACAAAATATAGTAACCCTTTTCTATTCTTTTCTCACAAAATAATCAATTTAACAAAATTAATTAATATTGAACAATTTAGCATAATTATTTAATATAAAACTATTGACACTCACTCTGTAACGTCCTGGATAACCAAGACCGTTACACTATGTGTTTAAAATAATGCTTAACCACCTAAGCAAGTCATTTGAACTTAAATGTGTAATTAAAAACTAAGCCAAGGTCAAGTCATAAAATTTTTGGTCAACAAAAGGATTTTGTAATTAAAATATTAAGTTTGTACACGGGGTGCCCAAAAAAGTCAGTTTACAGACTTGTAAAAGATAAACAGATACAATTTAGCTGTCCTAAGCGTCAAAAACAGGGTTTAACCCTAGTTCCTCCCAAGTCATTCCTACCGTAGCGATCGAGCAGGCTGCATATGTACACACCGCCCCTGGAGCTCTCCAACTCATGGCTGGTCCAGCTATCAACTCCCTTACCTGCACCACGTAGCACCCATGATCCAAAACTCAGCAAGAAAACTTAAAACAATGCACAACTAGGCAACAATATTGAAGCAGTAATTATAATTCTCCAAAGTCAATTAACAATAGAATATATGCAACAATCTCAATAAAAGTACTCAACTTAATCAAACATATAAATCAACCTCATAAACCAATACTAAGAGTCAAGTCTGAACCACACTTCTATTTATTGTATAATGTCCAGGCCCAGGGACCTTAGGCCGAGTCCACTAGCTTTATGGCCGACCCCGACACCCTTAGGCCAGGCTGTGTTCCGCAAGCTTGCTATCGGCCCCTGACACCCTTACGCTAGCCTATAAACAAATATAATCACAGATACACAACGCATAGCAAGTAATCAATGACAGTGCATACAAGTATGCCCAATCAGATATTCTCAACTAAATATATGTTCATGTTCATAATATATTCATGGAAGGGGTTTAAGCCCCATTCACAACTCGGATACAATTTTCTTACCTTGAATTCTGAGCGAAGATAATAGAATAGTCTTGAGCACGATCCTCAGTCCTGAGCCTTGGCGATAAACCTAGTAACAGTGGCCAATGGGTAATTGTCAACGTCTAATCCAAATAAATATTTAGGAGATAAAAACTAGCCTCTGGGACCACAATTTCTACTAAATCGGGTAGTAGAAATTGTCCCGAGCACTTAGGTTCGAACCCTCGAGCCTTACCAATTCTAGAAATCATTGCAAGGTAAAAATCCCTAGGCGGGTCGCGACTTGGCCCCAAGGGTCGCGACTTGCCCCCAAGTCAGAGACCAAGAACCCCGAGCCATAGGGGAGGAGGGTCGCGACTTGCCTCCTAAGGCCACGGTGTGCCCCCACATCAGAGAGCAACCCAGGGCTTACAAGGCACACGCGTCGCGGCGCCACTGAGCTGGGTCACGACGCACCCCTTCAAACCCAAAAATTCTGGGTTTTCTCCAACCCTTTCCAGCCAAGAACCACAAGGTTTCAACCAATTATACTCCTCACTTACAATTAAATCACCAGAGTGAATTCAAGACTCAAACTATAGATTCTAAGCATACTAGAACCCAAAAACTCTACCAAACTACTAGCAATTCATCAACTAAATTATACTGAGGAACTCAAAATTTAAACATGTTCTAAGCTTCAAAACTACTCAGCTCAATTCAGTGAATTGAAATTGAAATCTTACCTGAATTGGTGACCTAAACTCCTCAGAATCTTCTGGCTGTCTTTAACCTAGCCTTTCCTCAGGTTGACCCAGCAAAAAACCAGCCTAATTCCTAGTTTGATCACCTCCAACTCCTTCAGTTTTCCTTCAACTTCACAGTATAGGAAAAGGAAGAAAGAGAAAGGGGGTACGGGAGAGAGAGAGAGATGAGAGAGTGAGCACTGAAGTTTCTACTTCTTTTTTCATTGGTCCTAAATGGTTATTGAGTATATCCCTTGTTAACAAAATACCATTATGCCCCTCCTTGTTATACTTAGCCCTTTAATTGCTCTAAGGGTAAATAGTCATTTTCCCCCAGTTCCCGCTAATTTCTCAAATGTTCCTACATTTACCAATTAACCCCGTCATGTCTCACTAATTACCAATTACTTATTCAATATATAATAAATCCCAAAATATTTTCTAAATTCCCAAAAATACCTCCAGGGTCCCACCGAGCAAGGTATTAAACCCCGTTGTGACTATTTCTCTAATCCGCTCACTACGGCCGTCTCGAGCCATATGCTGCAAATATATCCACATAATAATGTGGTCTCAACAATTTATCACATATTTTCACATTTATGCTCTTAATGGGCCAAAATTACAAATATGCCTTTATAAGTTATAAAGGGCCCACACGCATATCTAATACTCATAAACATGCATATAAAAAAATATCCATATAAGTATAATAATCATGCATGGCACATAATCATGAATTTCACCATTTTAAACACTCATATACCAATTATGCCCTCCTAGCACGCTAATCAAGGTTCCTATGCCCTGTTAGTAATTTTGGATCGTTACAACTATCCCTTCCTACTGAGAATTTCGTCCTCGAAATTTACTCAAACATCTCGAGGTATAAATCCCGTACATCTGACTATAATCTCAGAGTCCAATCCTTTACCTTTTTATCCCTCAATAACATTCTTACTAGAATGATAATCTTGTTCCATAAGACTTTACTTCCTTATCATAATTCCATTAGCTTTTCCTTACGTAATAACTCCGTTGAAATCCCAGGGTCCCCTTACCTCATCAGCAGTGATTATTGTACATTTCCTGTCTTGTCATTGGCACCACTAATACTCATAAGCCACCACCCATACAAGGGTAAGGCTAACTTGTAGGCCCCGACCTAACCCTTGGTACGAAATCGGGAGTCAAGACTCCTCTTCCTTTCCCAAAATATTATATTCTTTATTTTCTGCGATATTTGGAGAAATACAAGCCTCCCGTTCTGGAACTTCGTGTTCCCATACTTGAAACTTGTGAATTCTTATGTCCTTTCAGATAGGCAGACACTTCTGCCCTAATGATCCCAATAACTTTATTGGTTTCCCAAAACCAATACAGATTCATGCTCCCTACCTTACTATATCTTATGTCGAGTCACCCTACCCACTGACCGGCATTCACCATTGTGACGATTCAATCAAGGGACTATACTTATCTCAAAGCCCCAAACACTTGCACATTCGCAGTGTATTCCTTTAAAATCTGAGTCACTTCTTTAGATTGCCAGTCTATCAGAAGATAACTAATAATTCTAGGTTCAATTTTATTCCCTTCGTTTTCTATCTTCTTTCCAAAACTTGGAAAATAAAGGGTCTCAACCCGACACTATCACATACCATGTTATGTTACCTGTTCACACGAACCAAAGTGTGTTAACTCAATCTGCTGAGTTGAAAATTTTCATGTCCAACCTTCTTACTTGCCGTCTAATGTGGTCCACTCTTACGACCCACCGTTATACCATTTTACCTTTCAATATACGTATTTTAGATTCCAACATCCATTTAAATTTCTTGGTTACAATATGCATCTAGAATTTCTACCTCAATACCAGGTTCCATCGAATCACTCATCCATTCTTAATGTCTTAATTCATTGATACTAAGATAGTAGGATTCTTAACCATTCCCACTAGAGACCTCCTCCCTAAACTTCGTTGTCCATAAAGTTACATTTGTCGACTATTAACTACATATACCATATAGGTCCTGACCGCTACCTCGTCTGATCTTACTATAATCAGTGGCGTCCTATTCAACTGGCACAAATATATCCAAAATTCATATTAATTTTCCTTTATGCAATCAAGGGTTTCTAATATGAATCACCCACTAATTTCCGCTAGGTTCTGGCCTCAAAGTTATTCCTCTACCGATGACCACACACTCAAATCATTTACACTATTGCATTCACTTCTATTCTGTAGGTGCCAACACTACATCTTAACTGTGGTTATCTAGCATCACCGTCAAATTAATGCTCTATATATAATATTCGTGTTCTTATTCCTTTATCCACTGTGAAGCATGAACAACCATCCTTTCAATCTATACCTGGGCGCGTCTTAGCCTTTGATGCACCACCTTATACTTTCATGTCTTAAGCAAAGACAATATCAACCATGTTGTCCTCCCAAATTCGTCCATTACTTATGGATTCTAATAACATAGGGTGCTAACCAATCCTTATTTTATCTTTTGAGGATCTAGTACAAAACTATCTATTCAGACAAACTTTAGGTTCTTGTGTTATCTCAATCGTGGGTATAGCTATCTTCGAAGATGCTTCAAGTAGTAACTGACATGTCTTACTGATCTCACTCTACTTCTCACCCCTCAGGTGTTCTTCAGTAATTCCTTTGTCACTTCTGAATGAATTCCCTCATTCATGATCCCATCACCTCCTATAACGTGACCTTGAATACTTTTGGAGAAATCAAAGCTTACACTTTCTGGAGCCTTACCTGAAACCTTGCTTTATTAGTCTTAGTATTATCAATGTAGTATACGTTTGTGTGTTGCTTCTAACTGGGAGTAGACCAATACATTCCTAACCAATCTAGATGTGGCTCATCCTTGTCATTCCTGTATTCTCTGCCTATTGAACTTACCTGTGTTGTTGAAGCATTGGTCAGTTAAGAACCTTCACTGATAATCCTTCATATCCCACTTGGTAAAAGTAATAATTCCTGAAATGTCTCTTTCCTTGATCCTCAGCTGGTAATAACCAGATCGAAGATCAATTCCCGAGAACATTTTCCTGTCTTGCAACCGGGCAATCAAGCTCTTCATCCATAACAGGTGATGTCCATGAGTCCCACGATACGATGCTCCGTCAAATCCATCCTTAAGTCAAATAATTCTTCAACTGAGTCATTAATTCTTTCTGCTAAGCTAAAAGCATTCTTCATGATGTCCCTGATACCGAGTCTATACATACCCAAAATCCGTAGCATACCCAACAGTTCTTTGTGCACCCATTTGAAACCTTACTGGCTAATCCATTTTCCATCTGCTCTAACTGATATATTCCAAGACCTACCACAATATCTAAGCATCCTATAGACTCAACTGGATCCTTCCCTTCAAATACATACATTATTATCATCTCCTGTAGTCCATGGTTTTCCCTTATTTAATAGATCAGTTCCTACTCAGGCTCATATCAAAACTCTCATATGACGAGCTTAATCACTTTTACTGTAAACCCTTTTACCATTAATATTCCAATTCTTCCCCAGCAGGCACTAATATCTCAAGCCCCATTGTACAACAACCTTGAGGCACGTACTTCATATCTGAATCTTTTCCAGAAGATACGCAACACCGAACTCTTCCAGCTCATTATATAATAAGAACGAGGACTAACAAGTCAACTAGTCACCTGCGAGGAACTAGCCTTGGCTTTGACTGTAACAGGGCAGACCAGTCCTCCCTTTTCCAATATCAGGCAATCCTCCCTAGCGTGCTTAGCTATTCCATGTAGAAAATATGCCTTCACTTGGCATCCTCCTAAACCTCATCTCCCGCATCTGGCGCATACAAAATAACTTTACCAGGCCTCATCGCCGCCCTAGCGACTAACCTGTAAACTATAATCCTTGTTATCATAACTAGAAGTAGAACTATCAGGGGTCCTTCTTTTCCGGTTACTGGGCATATGCCCTTACTTAATCCCGCTAATGGGAATACCATTGCCCGCACTTCTTGCCCTATAGCTTTCACACTCCATATATCATCTCGTATGTCTTTAATAACAAGGCCCTCCCTATTGCCCGAGCATAGACGAAAGTCTCATGCACTGGAGCGACCCTGATGCTCTGGGCCATTCCGGAGTTCAGTCCTGAAATATATCATTCTTTCCGAGCTACATCTGCTGGTACCAAACCTCCAAGAAAATTGAACTACCCACCAAATCCATTAACATACCCTGTCATAGTGTTACCATTCTGAACCGAGTTCATAAACTGATTAGTCTTCACAGTTCAAACTGCATCACAGTAGTTTCTTTTATCAAGTCACTATCTGAATTCCTCCCAACCCCTTATAACAATGTTCCGGGTCTGGGGTACCATTTTCCACCACATCCGGGCATCCTCCTGCCGCATATGCATGACACAACTACTTTGTCATGACCTACCATTTTGTATCATCAAGGACAGAATTAATCACCCCCATCCACTAATCAGTTCTTGAGCAAACCCAAGCCTTCTATGAACACTAAAGGATAATGCTTCTAAAGGCTTCCATATGGTAACTCTTATCCATTTTAATCCCCAGGTTAAGCCAACACGGGTGGCCTCACTATCAAGATATACGAAGCAGCTTTTCCTTAACGAAACCTGCTATCTCAACCATCTAGTCTCCTTATCCTGATCTGGTAGCCTTACTCGCATACCAACAGACATCTGTTGTGAATTCCAGGGGATCAGTACCAGGTCCAATTAACAATCTTGTGTACGTACATTCTGAATCAGTCTGCAATCACTGACTAAACCCCTCAGCCCTGATGTTAATATCTAGAATCATCCCACAGGAAGGTCCAAACAATTATAATAATCACACACACAATATACATATCAAAACGCCAATCTATATCACTCATGCATTAATTATCAAATTCTATTACTACCAAATATACTCATACACATCATCCTTTCTCTATACTAACACGTAGATAAGGCATATAGGTTCAATTTAAACAATTAACCACATAATAATATCATTAGATACCTAACCATGAGTCGAGCTTATCTTTAGCGGCGAGTGTACACACCCAGCTAGTCTTGAGGAACCCTTAAACCTAGATCGCTCTAATACCAATTGTAACGCCCTGGATAACCAAGACCGTTACACAGTGTGTTTAAAATAGTGCTTAACCTCTTAAGCAAGTCATTTGAACTTAAATGTGTAATTAAAAACTAAGCCAAGGTCAAGTCATAAAAATTTTGGTCAACAAAACGATTATTTTTCATTAAAATATTATGTTTGTACAAAGGATCCCAAAAAAAATTAGTTTACAGACTTGTAAAAGATGAATAGATACAATTTAGTCATCATAACCGGCAAAAATAGGGTTTAACCCTAGTTCCTCCCAAGCCATTCCAACCGTGGCAAACAAGCAGGCTGCATGTGTATACATCGCCCCTGGAGCTCTCCAACTCATGGCTGGTTCAGCTATCAACTCCCTTACCTGCACCACGTAGCACCCGTGAGCCAAAGCTCAGCAAGAAAACTTAAAACAACATGCAAAACTAGGCAACAATATAAAAGCAATAATTATAATTCACCATATTCAACTAACAATAGAATATATGCAACAATCTCAATAAAAATACTCTACTTAATTAATCATATAAATCAACCTCATAAACCAACACTAATAGTCAAGCATGAACCACGATTCTGTTTATTGTATAATGTCCAGGCTCGACGTCCTTAGGCCAAGTCCACTAGCTTTATGCCCGACCCTGGAACCCTTAGGCCAGGCTGTGTTCCGCACGCTTGCTATCGGCCCTCGACACCCTTAGGCCAGCTTGTAAACAAATATAATCACAAATGCACAATGCATAGCAAGTAATCAATGGTAGCACATACAAGCATGCCCAATATGATATTCTCAATTGCAGATATGTTCATGTTCATAATATATTCATGCAAGGGGTTTAAGCCCCAATCACAACTCAGGTGCAATTTTCATACCTTGAATTCCGAGCGAAGATAATAGAACGGTCCTGAGAACGATCCTCAGTCCTGAGCCTTGGTGATAAACCTAATCACCATGGCTAATGGGTAATAATCAACGTCTAATCCAAATAAATATTTAGGAGATAAAAACTAGCCTCCAGGACCTCAATTTCTACTAAACCAGGTAGTAGAAATTGTCTCGAGCGATTAGGTTCGAACCCCCGAGCCTTTAAAGTTCTAGAAATCATTCCAAGGTAAAAATCCCTAGGCAGGTCGCGACTTACCCCCAAGTCAGAGACTAATAACCCCAAGCCACATGGGAGGCAGGACGTGACTTGTCTCCTAAGGTTGCGGTGCACCCCCACATCAGAGAGCAACCAAGGGCTTACAGGGCACACGCGCCATGGCGCACCCCTTCAAACCTAGAAATTATGGGTTTTCTCCCACCCTTTCCAGCCAAGAACCACAAGGTTTCAAACCAATTATACTCCCCAATTGCAATTAAATCCCCAGAGCGAATTCTGGAGTCAAACTATAGATTTTAAGCATACTAGAACCTAGAAACTCTACCAAACTACCAGCAATTCATCAACTAAGTTATACACAGGAACTAACAATTTACACATGTTCTAAGCTTCAAAACTACTTAGCTCAATTCAGTGAATTAAAATTGAAATCTTACCTGAATTAGTGACCTAAACACCTCAGAATCCTCTAGCTGTCTTTAACCTAGCCTTTCCTCAGCTTGACCCAGCCCAAAACTAGCCTAATTGCTAGTTTTATAACCTCCAACTCCTTCAGTTTTCCTTCAACTTACAGTACAAGAAAAATAAGAAAGAGAGAGGGGGTACGGGAAAGAGAGCACTGAAGTTTCTACTTCTTTCTACATTGGTCCTAAATGGTTATTGGGTATATCCTTTGTTATCAAAAGACCATTATACCCCTCCTTGTTATACTTAGCCCTTTAATTGCTCTAAGGGTAAATAGTCAATTTCCCCAGTTCCCGCTAATTTCTCAAATGTTCTTATTATCTACCAATTAACCCCGTCATGTCTCACTAATTACCAATTACTTATTCAATATTTAATAAATCTCAAAATATTCTCTAAATTCCCAAAAATACCCCTAGGCTCCCACCGAGCCGGGTATTAAACCCCATTGTGACTATTTTGCTAATCCGCTCACTAGGACCGTCTTGAGCCATATGCTGCAAATATATCCACATAATAATGTGGTCTCAACAATTTATCACATATATTCACATTTATGCCCTTAATGGGCCAAAACTACAAATATGCCCTTATAAGCTATAAAGGGCCGACATGCATATCTAATACTTATAAACATGCATATAATATATATCCATATAATCATATTAATCATGCATGCCACATAATCATGCATTTAACCATTTTAAACACTCATATACCAATTATGCCCTCCTAGCATGCTGATCAAGGCCCCAACGCCCTATTAGCATTTTTGAGTCGTTACCCACTCACATTACAAAGTAGCTAAAATAAATAATAATTTAACTTGTAAAAAAAATATTTATGTCTCTAGGTTACCAATATTTTCATATATATAAATATATATATCATAATTTTAAATAATTTGGAAATATTCATTTACACTCCCTTTTTACTCAAATAAAATTACTTAGTCCCATTTAAAAAATAATGTTACTTAATTATTTATTTTATAAAAAAAATACATTATTAAGATTGAGAAATTACATTTTTTAAAAGTGTGGAAAAATACATTTTCATACATAAAGTCTAAGACTTAAAATATTTGAGCATATACCTTATATTTTTAATTTCAAAAAAACTTTCTTTCAAGAAACTAAAAATTCCAGCAACCATTTTATTACATTAGTTTTAATAATTAAATTGATAATAATACAAATATCTAGTTGCCTTCTCAACTTTATAAAAAAAAAAACTGCATGCACTAAATTGAGGAAAATACATATTTACATATGAAATTTAACTATTTTGCTTGTCTTTATTTTTAAGGTGTGAATTAAAACATGAGTGATTCTCTTGCAAAGTTATTTATATAATCCCATAGCATGCACAATAAAATTAACAAGCACACATTAAAATATATGCTCATACAATCAATACTAACTCATTACATCTTAAATTAATAGGATTCTAACATGCTTCCTAACTCACACATATACATATATACTTACATTGTTGGCATTACATAAGGAAACAAGATATAATTAAAGATGTTAAACGGTGATTAATTCTTACTTTAATTATGAACCATTAATAGAGGAACAAATTCTATGTTGTGATTAAATCGATGGACACTTTTTATATGTTTAAAAGTGCTCAATAAATAAATATCTATAATTACAAGAGTGCAATCTCATATTTTTAGTGGAATACTATTGAGATTAATAAATTAAGGTTATTATATTAAAGAGTTTTAATTAATAATCTAGATTTATTGGAGCTTGAAATTATAGGTCCATAGGTCCCCGAGATGGCTTTATCAACATTGTTTATTGAGTTTTTCGGAAACGATAAATATATTGAAAAGTAAGAGCTAGAAAGAAAGGCTATGAAATAAATAAGAATATAGTTTTTACGTGGTTGGGGTGTTAAAGAGCCTTAGTCCACAAGTCACTAGTATTAGGCTTTAGAGAATTTTGACAATGGAGGTTTTCTGCAAGTTCAGTACTATTTTGCTTTCAAGAGAACTTACGGGATCCTCACTACAGTGCACGGATGACCCTATTTATAGTCAGTCATGTGACTTAGGCCGGAATAATCCGGGCCTAATAAGGATATAATTACAAGTGCTCGCTAACGGAGCCATAATACAAGAAATGTAACATGATTAAAGGATGTTAATCTAGGCCCATTGGGCCGACTTAGGCGTGATAGAGCTTTACAACTGCCCTTTATACATTGACACGGTCTGATCTGCATGGGATACCAAGGGGATCTTGGGGAAAGGATCTGTTAGAGTAGTGGCAGTAACGTTTCCTAGGAACAACGTACATTCTGTACATACCCCATTCTGCAGGTTAGTTAGGGAGACCAATTGCCAGATTTCTTGGGGACACGTCAGTTGTAGAAAGGACTAGGCTTGTTCTATCCAGCTAGGTGGTCCAGATTTATTTACCAATGTCTGGGTTCGTTTACCAAGCATCAAGTTTATTTACCAAGGCGAACATCTTGATGGGGGAGGCTTCACCTGGATCCCACTCGATGGGACCCCTCTCTTGGAATGGATCGTCCATCACCATAATTTACATCCCAGAGGATATAGATTGAGTGTGACCAGGAAGGTGATTCAGACCTGCATCTTAGTTCTGGCCCCTTTGCTATACCCGTGCTACTCGCTAGTTATTGGGCTAGATATAGTCTGGGCCGACAGGGTTTCCTTGCTCATTGTTCCCTGGGCCCAAGTTAGGCCCGGGCCTTTTCTGAGAGCTCATGGAACCCGTTTAGCCATGCCACGTGTCCAAGGTGAAAAAATATGGATAACATTTACCCATCAAGTCTTCATCCTCCCAGATCAATCACATATATCTGGTTTGTTTAGTTACGTCCTGGTCCATTTACCAAGATCTTGGTTCATTTACTTGGAGGCCCACTGGTCAATCCTCATCCTTTCAAATTTCCACTATCATAGACACGTGTCTCTAGGTTGACTATACGTCTATGCCACTCGCACCCAAAAAATCTAGGGAAAATCATTTGATGACCTAGGTGACTGATGGGTGTCACTGCATCTTCCGAAGTGTCCCATCTATACGAAAAAATGCTTTGAGCACTTGAGTGGGCTGTTTAATGCTTCTGCATCATCCAGAGTCTCCAGATGGGGATTGTTTTGGGATTTTCAATGTGGACCATTGGATGAGGGAGGTACAGATTATGGATTGAGGAATCCATACTTTAGCACCTGATTGAGCTAGTTAATGCCTCTGCGCCATTCGGGACCGTCAGATGAGGATTGCTTGGGATTCTCATTGTGAACCATTGGATTTAATAAGAAAATTTTCTTCCTATAAATACCTCAGTAGGCTCCCTTCCACACTTTGACTGATCCCAAAATTTTTAGACCCGAGAGTAGATAGCTCAAACCCTGAATGTCTAAAACTACCGATGAACTCTTCTAACGGTTGATGCATCTTCACGTTCACTTGTTTCCGACGAAGCCTTCTTCATCAAGAATACAACTATGTCCCGACCGATTGGTCTGGAAGCGTCAATGAGCTGTCGCACCGCCTCCTCAGATTCAAGACCGAATTTCTGCTGGCGTTGTCACCTAAATTTCAATGAATTCCATATCCACTACCCCACAGTATATTTTCTGGTCATTTCTTTATTTCTTTTGGTCATTTTTATTGCCATATTGTTTCCACGACCGTATAGCCATTAGGGTCGCGACCACCGTGTAGGGTGGTTCTAGGTAGTGGCAGTTGTAAAGATGAATAACAGGGGACTTTCTAGGTGACATCCCGTACCATAGATAATTTGATTGGTGGAGCGGGCTTGACTATCGCGATTCATTGACCTCGGACGTCTCAAAACCGTACGAGTGAATTAGTTTATTAAAAAATACCATTGGCCTTTAGTTCCTGACTTATGTTCCTGGGATCGTTGTTGATCCTCGATCTAGGTCCAGAGGGGACCTCTCCAAGTAGTTTTAGGAGAATCCATGTACCTTAACCAATTTTCTTCAGTTTTGGTGCTAACTGCTTGGTTCTCGCTTTTCTTGTTGTTTCCAGGTCTTTGATCATGGGTTGTGGCATCACTCTGCACTTGGAAGATGTTGTCAACGTGGGCCCCATGGTCCTAGAGGGGCATAAACTTCCCATTGGAAACACATGGGAAATGGACGGGGAAGTGAATGAGTTATGGAAACATCGGATGCTGAACGCACTTGAAATGGCCCTCGGATTAGAGTCGACTCCAGGGCTTTTCTACATCAGGTTGGCACGGAGAGAAGAGAAGGCTCACACTGGAGTGGGCACATTCGGGGCCTGGAGCATAGGCCATATTAGTGTGGGAGCCACTCTCCCGCTTCACGACTACTTCGTGCAGTTCATGAAGTCCGTGGGGATCGCGCCTTTCCAGCTTCTGCCCTAGGCGTACAATTTACTTACGGAATGGCGTATATTTTGCACCTCAAAGGAGATTGCGACACCCACCCCTGCGGAGGTGCCACACTTTTATTAGTTGGAGCCACAACTAAATTCCAAAGACAAGATGCGGGATGGATTTTATAAGTTGAAGGCACGTGGCGTCAGTCTGGCTCCATACAACACCTGGAAAGATCCCCCAGATGTCAGACACTACTAGTTCATGACATTCGGGTTCCTCCTAGAGAGGTGCTGGAGTTTTAGCGTGTAGGTAACTCATCCTTCTTCATTCTTCGCCTAGCCTTTTGTTTTGTTTATTGGAAACTCACGTTCTTGTGAACAGGTCCATATGCTCAAACCTAGCTCACTAAGTCGATCCTAGATCGAGAAAAGTATTACGCCACCCTTAGTGCCAAGAAGCTGGATGTGGGAGGGTTTGTAACGACCCAAAAATGCTAATAGGGTTTAATGCCTTGGTTAGCGTGCTCGGAGGGCATAATTGGATGTGTGTGCGATTAATTGATTAAATGCGTGACTATGTGGCATGCACGATATATATGATGATATGAATATATTTAGATGCTTGTTTATGGTATTAAATATGCATGTGGGCCCGTTCTTGTTTATAGGGGCATATATGTAATTTTGACCTGTTAAGGGCATAAATGTGATTAGAAGTGTTATGTAGTGCCCCAAATTTGCTAATAAGGCTTAGGGCCTTGATTAGCGTGCTGGGAGGGCAATAATTGATTTAATTATGCTAATATGTGAATTTGATGATTGTATGTTTAGGTGAATTAAATATGCATGTGGGCCCATTTTTCTATTAGGGGCATATTTGTAATTTGAACCCATTGAGGGTATGATTTTGAGCTTTGTGCAGTGTTTCCGACATGAGGAGATCCTGTCCTGCAGTATTAGCGGAAAGTCACGAGTGTGGTAATTGATATTTAATTAAGGTTGGTAACCATTAGTAACCTTAGTGTTAGTGGTGTTAGTGAAATAAGAAGGGAAAAGTGGTATTTTTGTTAGAATGGTGAAATGACCTTCCTACCCTTGAGCTTTAGTGTATGGCTTAGTTTGAGGAGGGGTAGAATAGTCTTTTGGTGTTAAAATTAGAAACCCATAGCAGAAGGAAAAACTCTCACGTGTTAGGCTCCTCTAGAATTTCCTTGGGTCATTTGGTTCAACTTTGAAGAAGAGAGAAGAAGAGCACAGGTCATGAGAGCTGGGTTTTGAAGGAATTTAGGAGTAAAATCAATTTGAGGAAGGGATTTCCAGCCATCCACACCTAGGAATTTAGAATTTGGAAAGAAGTTCAAGGTTGGGAAACTGAGGAGTTAAGCTTGGAGTGGGATTGGAGGCAGCCTAGGGTCAAAATTTTGCTCTAAAAGTGACCGCTTGGGCTTTGGGACAGGATCGTACTCAAGGGCTGTCTCTTGTAATCTGGTGCTTGTATAAAAGGTAAGAAAACTGTTGTACCCGTATAGTAGGGCGTGGCCCTATTGTTTGTATTGCAGGGTGTGGCCTTGATGTTTATGTTTAATATGAGGTTAAATATCTGTGAATATTATGCTATGTGATGCATGTTTGTGAGTGAACGGCGAAGGCCGAGAATGGTGAAGGCCGTGAACGGCAAGAAGTCATGAACAACAAGGAGCCAAGATCGGCGTTGAGCACACTGAGTGCAGGTTATTAGGGCGAGACCCTCCTAGGGTGCTAGAGCCACCTTCTCGGTGAAGACCGCGAACCCAAGGCCTGGTAAAGCGCCTGGGACGAGGTTGGTTGCTATGTGTTGTTCTATATTGTGGATTGTTATGTATATGTCATATGTCTTGTGTTTAGTTCTCTTGCTGGGCTTCGGCTCACGAGTGCTTTATGGTGCATGTAAGGACAAAAGAAGGGTCGACCAACCATGAGTACGGAGAGTGTGGAGCGACGAGTACATGTTCGACTTACTTGGCTGCCACAGCCAGGGATATTTTGGGAAAATGTACTGTAATGGTTGTTTTGTCACCTAGGTTGAGCTTAATTATATTTTTGAGTTGTAAAGTATTTTCTAAACAGTATTTTGAGATCTTGTTTGTATAACTTTTACAAGATTTCAATGAATGTCCAATTTTTTTTATACTTCATGTCTTTAAACGAGTTTTATTTATGTTTGGTCTCACTTTTAACCTAAAACCTCGATTAGCGAGCTAATGGCATATTTTTAACTCACATAGTAACAACTCTAAGGAAGTAGGGCGTTACAACTTGGTATCAGAGTGTGCCAAGGTTTATGGTTCCTGGAGATTGACCGAACATGTACGCTCGTTGCCAATGACAAGCTCGACTCAAGTTTAGTTGGTCATTTAGATAATTATATGTTTAATTTCTTGATTAAGTTACCTGTTTACCTGAATATATAAATAGAGCCTGATGAATGTGTTGATACATGCATGATGCTAGAGCATGGCTTGTTATATGCTATCTGTGATATGTGGACTTGCTGGTTGTGGTTGATTGATGAGATTGGGAGGTTGTTTTGGATGTTGTTATCATGCTTGATGTGCATCGTCATTGATTGTAGGCATAATGCAGTAATGCCTCGACAATCAATTAGACTCCACGACAATAGGGCCGAGGATGACAACCAGGGTTAGGACCCTCAACCTGCCCCACCGAATTGGCAACAGTTATTTGCCAAGATGGAAGCTAGACTTCACCGAATAGAAGAAGAGCTTCGATAGTTGAGGCAGCAAGCCCCTCCTCACGGCATTAGGTTACAAGTTCCACAGGCTGTGGCACCAGTGCCAGCCCAGCTTGCTGTGGAAAATAGGTGGGAACCTTTGTATGAGAGGTTGAAGAAAAAGCACCCTCCCACCTTCGAGGGTGGTCCAGACCCACTGTGGGCAGAGCAGTGGATGAACATGATTTCTTCCATCCTGGACTTCATGAGGGTGGAAGTGAATGAGAGAGTAGCCTGTGCCAGCTACGTGTTGAGAGAAGATGCCCGCATCTAGTGGGATGTCGTGGCTCAGAGAAGGAATATTGCAGTTATGACCTGGGAAGAGTTCAGAAATATATTCAATGAGAAGTATTATAGTGTTACAGTTTGAGCTACGAAGGTGGATAAGTTTACAAACCTGACTGAGAACCGGATGACGATTACTGAGTGTGCTTTGAAGTTTGGCCGGTTAGTGAAGTTCGCGTCGAATTTGGTGCCGACTGACATGGCACAGAGAGATCAGTTTTTGTGGGGATTGAAAGTTATGATCGCCCATGACGTCAAGATAACTTTGGATCTGAGGACTACCACTTATGCACAGGTAGTGGACAAGGCCTTTACAATTGAGGGGGCTAAGGATCAGATATGGAGAGAGGGCACTGCTAGGCGCGATGCATAGAGGGCGGTGCCTCCTTTTACTTGATCTAGCTGGGGTGGTGGCCCTAGTGAGCATAAGAGAAAGGCCCCAGACTCTTTTGTTTCTCCTGGCTCGGATAGAAGGGTACATGGTGCTTTCAATGGCCGTCAGGGCGAGGGAGATAACTGGAGGAGTTTCCTAGTGTGTCCTCGATGCAGACGATGACATCAGGGAGAGTGAAGGATTAGGGCCTGCTCTACTCGTGGGAGCATCAGTCACTTGAGGAAGGACTGCCCACAAGCCAAGAAGGAAGAGCCGAAATAGAGCGGCAGTCTCACTCCTGCCAGAGTATTTACCTTGACCCAGACTAAGGATGAGGCTAGCCCCTCGGTCGTGACAAGTCAAATTTCTAGTGTTGGTTCTTCTTTTACTGCATTGATTGACTTAGGGGCTACTCATTCTTTTGTATCTGCTAGAGTGATAAATCAACTTTGTAGACCTAGTAATTTGTATGATAGGGGATTTCAGACTTTGTTGCCAACTAGGGAACTTGTAGTCTCTAGAAGATGGGTTAGAGCTTTGCCAATAGAGATAGACAGTAGGGAGTTGTTTGTGGATTTGGTTGAGTTAGCGATGGATGACTTTGATATGATCCTAGGGATGGATTGGTTATCGAAGTATGGGGTGACGATTGACTGCAAGCGCAGGATGGTGACCTTCGAACCGGAAGGGGAGGTACCTTTTGTATTCGCGTGGACAGTGAGTGGACCGCGAGTACCTATGATTTCGGCACTGAAGGCTAGAGACCTAATGATAGAGGGTTGCATAGGATTCCTAGAAAACTTTGTGGATACTTCTAGAGTTGTTTTGGTTGGACCAAGTGAAACCAAACTGGTATGTGAGTTCTCTTATTTGTTCCCCGCAGATTTGCCAGGGTTGCCACCACACCGAGAGATTGAGTTCGTCATTGAATTGGCACCAGGAGTGGAGCCAGTATCTAGGAAACCTTATAGAATGGCTCCAACAGAGTTGAATGAACTGAAGATTCAGTTGCAAGAGTTACTGGATTTGGGATTCATCAGGCGCTCCAGTGTTGTTTGTCAAGAAGAAGGATGGATCTGTAAGGATTTGTATTGACTATAGAGAGTTGAATAGGTTGACCATTAAGAACAAGCACCCACTACCTAGGATCAAAGATTTGTTTGATCAGCTATAGGGGAAGACAGTGTTCTCTAAGAATGACCTTCAGTCAGGCTACCACTAGTTAAGGATTAAAGAGGAGGACATACTAAAGACCACTTTCCGCACGAGTTATGGACACTATGACTTCCTAGTTATGTCCTTTGGATTAACCAACACCTCAACAACCTTTATGAACCTGATGAATAGAGTCTTCAAGGATTATCTGGCCAAAGTTGTGATCGTATTGATTAATAACATACTGGTGTACTCTCAGTCAGAGACAGAGCACAAGCAACATCTACACCTAGTATTACATCGGTTGAGAGAGCATAGGTTATATGCTAAGGTTAGCAAGTGTGAGTTTTGGCTACCCCAAATAATAATTCTTGGTCACATTTTCAGTAAGGAGGGGATTCCAGTGGACCCAAGTAAGATTGAGGCAATGAGAGATCGGCCTAGGCTGAGCACTGTACTAGAAGTTAGGAGATTTTTGGGATTGCCAAGGTACTATCAATGATTTGTTGAGGGATTCTATAGAATAGCCACACCATTGACTGAACTGACGCGTAAAGAAGACTAAGTATGTATGGACAGACAGGTGTGAGAACAATTTCAAGGAGTTGAAGCGGTGACTGATCACTGCTCCAGTATTGAGTCTGCCGTCAGACAATGAGAAGTTTGTAGTCTATTGTGATGCTTCTAGACAGGGTTTGAGGTGTGTTCTGATGCAAGCTGGAATGGTGATAGCCTACGTGTCAAGACAGGTTAAGGAGTATGAGCACAGGTATCCCACACATGATCTGGAATTGGCAGCGACGGTATTTGCACTGAAGGTTTGGAGACATTATTTGTATGGCGAGAAGTGCGAAATCTACACCAGCCATAAGAGTTTAAAGTACTTCTTTACTCAGAAGGATCAGAATATGCGCCAAAGGCGTTGGCTGGAATTGGTAAAGGGTTACAATTGTGATATTTTATATCATCATGGGAAGGCCAATATGGTGGCCGACGGGCTAAGTCGGAAGGGCCCAGGATAGTTGTTCAGATTGAGGTAGATATCAGACAAGTTAGCTGAAGAGATGACTAGAGCAGATGTAGAGTTGGTGGTTGGCCAGTTAGCCAACATCACTCTTCATTCAATGTTCCTTGAGAGGATCAAGGAGGCAATGGGAAAGGATCCACAGTTAAAAGAACACAAAGAAGGCTTCTTAGCCGGAGCGGCTAAAGACTTTTCTATTTCGGAAATGGGTTTATTGAGGTACAAAGGTTGGATTTGCGTTCCGATGGATTCTGGTATCTGGTGGGAGATCTTAGATGAGTCTCATACCACTCCCTATTCTTTACATTCGGGTACGACAAAGATGTACCAAGATTTGAGAACTCTGAATTGGTGGCCGAGAATGAAGAGGGATGTGGTGGACTATGTAGCCAGGTGTTTGACTTGTCAGCAGGTAAAGGTTGAACATCAGAGGCCAGCAGGGTTGCTGCAGCCTCTATGGATTATGGAGCGGAAATGGGAGGATATCACCATGGACTTCGTGGTTGGATTACCAAAGACTGTGGGACAGCATGATTCAGTGTGGGTGAGTGTGGACATGTATACCCAATCAACCCACTTCTTGAATGTTAACACAACTTATACTATGGAGTAGTATGATGAACTGTATGTGAAGGAAATTGTATGACTGCATGGGGCTCCAAGGTCGATAGTATCCGACAGGGACCCCACTTTCACTTCCAAGTTTTGGGAGAGCTTGCAAAAGGCTATGGGTACACAGTTGCGGTTTAGTACTACTTATCTTCCTCATATGGATGGACAGTCAGAGAGGAAGATTCAGATACTAGAGGATATCTTATGAGACTACGTGCTAGATTTGGGGGGATATTGGAGTAAGTATCTCCCTTTGATTGAGTTTTCGTACAATAAAAGTTATCAGGGTACTATCGGAGTGGCTCCATAAGAGATGTTGTATGGGAGGAAGTGTAGATCACCCATCCATTAGGATGAGACAGGTGAGAGGAGGTATCTAGGTCCTGAGGTTTTTCAGAGGACCAATGTGGTGATTGAGAAGATTAGAGCTCGAATGCTTGCCTCCCAGAGTCGACAGAAGAGTTACTCAGACTTGAGATGCATGAGCGGAGAGTTTAAGGTCGGGGACCATGTGTTTCTCAGAGTTTCTGTAACGCCTTGGATAGCCAAGACCGTTACACTGTGTGTTTATAAAGGTGCAAGACTTGCTAATCAAGTCATTTAGCTAGAAACGTGTTACTGAAACTACAGTTGAACTAGGGTTAAAACATTTTGGTCTCAAAAGTTTCATTTCTTATAATCAAACATTTTCTTTAAATGGGATCCTAGAAGTAGTAAAGTTAAAAGACAGTTTACAAAATTTCATAATTAAAATACAGTTACAACAAGACAATTAGGCTTTTCTTGTCCCGTACCACTCCTCGGCCATGGCGGCCGATCGATTGACTATGTACATTCAGCCCCAAAGCTCTCCATCTTAGGACTGGTCCACCTTGCCTTTGCCTTTACCTGCACCACGCAGCACCCGTGAGTCAAGGCCCAGCAAGAAAACACAACAACAGAGCATAATCATCAAGCAAACAACCAGATAACTCATGCAGTGTAATCATATACTCAACATTCCAAACATTCACGTTATTCAAGTATTTAGCATACCAAGTACATCATTTCATACTAATAATCAATTCACACATGATAACCAGGGTCAACGCCCTTAGGCCGCACCCTCTATTTACCCCACTGACTCCGGCTCGCTTAAACCGAGCTCAGTGAATATTAAGCTGTCCTCAGCTACCAGTGGCCGAGCCGAGCCCTATGCGCAAGTATTATTTATGGCACTCTTACGCCGTTTATCACATGTCCCATGGCATAATACCATCTATGACATCATACAGATATAGGGAGCTCTTAGTCCCAACACAAACACATAACCGGGTGCAGTTTTATTACCTTTAGATTCTGATAGCTTTGTTTAATTCAATGCTCAAGCACGATTCCGTTTGAGCCCTCGGGAAGCCCTAATTCTACCAAACGGGGTGGTGGAATCAAACCCCGAGCCCCCGACCAAAAACCCTAATAAATAACCCAAAAATCCCCTTCTGGGAATAGGGTAGCGCTACAACGCCCTAAAGTGGGTGCTATAGCACTACAACCAGAGCCAAAAATGCCCCAGACCACAAGGCCTAGCGCTGTAGCGCCCAAAGGCCAACTCTATAGCGCTAGTCACAGCACAGCCAACCCTGCTTTTTCTTCCTTCGATTTTCCCCGAGCCAAACCTTTCCAAAATTCTTCCTAACTTCAACCAAACATCAAAGAAAGCCTACCAACATCTCCAACTCACCCCAAAAGACCTAACCATATAGAATTCACTCACACGCACCCCAAAATACAGAAATCACCATGGCTAAACTTAGAGCTCAAAATCTCAACAAGAAAAACAACTGAAACCACATAATTCAAGTGACCAAGTTCAGAACTCCTTACCTTCAACAGAGAAATTCAACCTTAGGCTATCCTCCACACTTCCTTAGCTTTCACTCCTCAAAATTTCAGCCTCAATTCCCTAGAATTTCCACCAAAACTCTGCTCAAAATCCATATTAACACTAAGAACCAGAAACTGAGTAACAACCTCAAAACCTTACCTTAATTGGATGCCTAACCGCTGCTGAACTCTCAAACTTGATCAAGGTCTCAAGTGCAAAGCCTTAGCCAAGAGCTCCTCTAAATTTTAGCTCCAAAAGACCCCAAGAATTGAAGAAGAAACCCCAAACCGTGAGAGAGAGAAGACTCCTGTTTTTTCCTTCTTCTTTTCTTTTCTTCAGACTTCTAAGGCTTTCTACTCATTCCACTAAGGCATAAAGCATTATAATACTTATCCCTGCTTCTAACTCAAATGACCAATTTGCCCTCCCATTAAAAACTAAGCTTTAAAACATCTTAAGAGCATTTTCATCATTACTCCCAATTCCCACTTATTCCTCAAATGCCTCTAATATTTACCCCTTACTTCCCGACACCTAACTAATCACCAATTATATTCCTCAATATCAAAATAGACTCCAATATATTTCCTAAATTCCCAAAAATACCCCCAGGCTCGCCCCAAGCCGGGTATAAATCCCTGCTGTGACTTTTTCGCTAAACCACTCACTAGGATCGCCTCGAGTCACAAGGTACAAATATATCCGCATAATAATGTGGTCTCAACAATTTATCACAGCTATTTACATTTATACCCTCAATGGGCCAAAATTACGAATATGCCCTTCTAACCTAATCAGGGCCTACATGCATACTAATACACATAGTCATGCATCACATATATCCAAGTAATCACATAACATGCTTTTATTCATTAAATCACATATAATCCAGTTATGCCCTTCCGGAACACTAATCAAGGCCCTTAAGCCTTATTAGTAAATTTGGGTCGTTACAACTATCCCCTCGTAATGAGAATTTCATCCTCGAAATTTACTTGAATAACTCGGGATACTGATCCCGCATCGCTGTCTCAAGCTCCCAGGTCTCCTCCTTGACCCTAGTATTCCTCCACAATACTTTAACTAGAGGAATCATCTTATTCCGTAGTACTTTATCCTTCCAATCCAAAATCTGAACTGGTTGCTCCTCATAGGCTAGATCTGTCTGCAATTCTAAGTCTTCATACCTCAATACATGTGCCGCATCTGAGACGTACTTCCAGAGCATAGAAACATGGAATACGTCATGGAATCCTGACAACGATGGTGGCAAGGCTAACCGGTAAGCCACCTGACCGATCCTTTCCAAGATCTAAAAAGGTTCGATTAACCTAGGGCTTAGCTTGCCCTTCTTCCGAAACCTCCTAACCCCTCGCAATGGTGAAACTCGGAGAAATACATGGTCCCCAACCTGGAACTCAACGTCCCTATGCTTGGGATCAACCTAGCTCTTCTGTCTGCTCTGTGAGGCGAGCATCCTAGCTTGAATATTCTCTATAGCTTCATTTGTCCTTTGAACCATATCTGGCCCCAAATACTTCCTCTCACCCATCTCATCCAATGAATGGGTGATCTACACTTCGTCCCATATAACATCTCGTAGGGAGCCACTCTAATCGTTGATTGGTAACTATTGTTATATGAAAATTCAATCAACAGGAGATACTTACTCCATGATCCCTCAAAGTCGATCACAAATGCTCTGAGCATATCCTCCAATAGCTGAATCGCCCTCTCAGACTGTCCATCAGTCTGAGGATGAAAGGCTGTGCTGAACATTAACTGAGTCCCCATAGCCTTCTGCAAACTACCCCAAAACTTGGAGGTAAAGATAGGATCTCGGTCTGACACTATAGACTTAGGAACCCCATGGAGACGTACGATCTCCCTCACATACAACTCTGCATACTGATCCACACTATATGTCGACCTCACTGGAAGAAAATGGGCTGATTTGGTGTATCTTTCCACTATCACCCACACCGAGTCATGAAGCTCTAATGTTCTGGGTAAACCTCCCACAAAATCCATCGTAATATCCTCCCATTTCCACTCGGGGATACCCAAAGGCTGAAGCAACCCTGTCGGTCGCTGATGCTCAGCTTTCACCTTCTGACAGGTTAAACATCTGGCTACGTACTCTACCACATCATTCTTTGTAACGCCCTGGATAGACAAGACCATTACACTATGTGTTTATAAAGTGCCAGACTTGCTAATCAAGTCATTTAATCAAAACCATGTTACTGTAACTATAAAGGAACTAGGGTTAAAAATGGTTTGGTCTCAAAAGCCACATTTTCATTAAGAAGTATCATTTGTTTACACGGGATCCCAAAAATATTAAGTTTAAAGACTGTTTACAAAAGACACAAGGTTTATATACAATATCAAGCCATATTAAGGCAAAACAGACAATTAGGTAATCCCTGTCCTGACCCACTCCTCGACCATGGCGATCGAACAGCTGGCTATGTACATTCAGTCCCGCAGCCCTCCAACTCAGGATTGGTCCAGCTTGCCCTGGCCTTTACTTGCACCACATAGCACCCGTGAGCCAAGGCCCAGCAAGAAAACACAATAACAGAGCATAAGCAATTAACAGGCAAATCAATTTCTCGCGTTGCATCTCAAGTTCTCGAACATATGATCACTCAGTAAAATCAAGTATTCAACATACTAAGCATATCAACTCATAACATATATTACTACACAAATGATAACTAGGGCTAGCGCTCTCAGGATGCTCCCTCCGTTATCCCACTGACTCCGGCCCGCTTAAACCGAGCTCAGTGAATGTTAAGCTGTCCTCGACTACCAGTGGCCAAGCTGCGCCCTATGCGCAAATATTATCTACGGCGCTCTTAGGCCCCTTTTACATGTCCCATGGCATGATACCATCATTGACACGATACAAATATCGGGAGCACTTAGTCCCATCACAAACACATAATTGGGTGCAGTTTTCTTACCTTTCAATTCACTGGCTTTGATCCCTCGACTCCTTGAGAACGATCCCCCTCGAGCCCTAGCGCTCACCTAAACACAATCATGGGCCAAAGTCATTATCGAACCTCATGTCCAAAACCTAGCCTCGGGGCCAATCCCGAGCCCCCATGAAGTCCTAGTTCCACCAAAAAATGTGGTGGAATCAAACCCCAAACCCTTGGTAAAAAACCCTTGCAAATAACCCTGAAATCCCTTTCTGAAAACAGGGTAGCGCTACAGCGCTCATGGGAGGGCACTACAACGCTACAAACAGAAGCAAAACCCCATCAGCAAGCTTGGCCTAGCGCTGTAGCGCTAGTCACAGAGAGATACCACCCCAAGTTCTCCTTCTTGCGATTTCCTCGAGCCAACCTCAACCAAAACTCTTCCAAATCTTACCCAACCTTAAAATCAAACTTATAACCATGCTCCACTCATCCCAAGCACCCCAAATACCAAGAACCCAAGCACATGCATCCCCAAACTCAAAATTCACCATAGCCACTCCTAAACACTAAAACTAAGCAGAAACCAACTGAACAACAAAGTTAGAGTTAAGGGTTTATACCTTTGGTGGAATTTAGACCACAAGTTGCCTCAAGAATTCCTTGGCTTGCTCCTCCTCAGCGTTAGGCCTGAATTCCCTAAAGTTCCATCCAACTCAACTTAAACACCATAGCTTTAAAACCAGAAACAGAAACTGAAGAACTCTAAAGTCTTACCTCAAGTGTTGATGAACTCTTGCTAAACCTCTGCCAATTTCTCAATCCTAGGTTAGGATCCTTGATGCTTAGTCTATCCCAGCTCTCCTCTGAGCTTTGCTCCAGAAATCCTCAAGAAAGGTGGTGAGAGAACCACAAACCGACCCAAGAAAGTGCAACTTTGTTTCTCCTTTCTTTCTTTTTCCTTCTTTTCTCTCTTTCAGACTTCTATAACTTTCTACAATTCCCACTAACATAAAGCCTTGGTCATACTTAACTCCTGTAAGCCAAATGACTATTATTCCCTCCCTATTAAGTCTAAACCCTTTTAATCCTCTTAGGGGCATTTTAGTCATTTTACCCAATTCCCGCTAACTCCTCGAGTGTCTCTAATATTTCCCGCTTAATTCCCGATACCTAACCAATCACCAATAATATTCCTCAATGTCAAAATAGACTCCAATATATTTACTAAATTCCCATTTATACCCCCGAACTCACCCCGAGCCGGGTATAAACCCCCGCCATGACTTTTCCGCTACTTTGCTCACTAGGATCGTCTTGAGTCACAGATCACAGATATATCCACATAATAATGTGGTCTCGACAATTATCACATATATCAATACATTTATGCCCATAATAGCCAAAATTACGATTATGCCCCTCTAACCTAATCAGGGCCTACATGCATACTAATACACATAGTCATGCTTCTCAAATATTCAGATAGTCATATAACATACTTTAAATCATAATCATGCATCTTAATCATTAAAACCACACATAATTCCCATTATGCCCTTCAGGCACAATAATCAAGGCCCTTAAGGCTTATTAGCGGATTTGGGTCGTTACAACTATCCCCTCCTAATGAGAATTTCATCCTCGAAATTTACCTGAACAACTCGGGATACTGATCCCGCATCGCTGCCTCAAGCTCCCAGGTCGCCTCCTCGACCTTACTATTCCTCCACTGCACTTTAACCAGAGGAATCGTTTTATTCTGCAATACTTTATCTTTTCGATCTAAGATATGAACTGGTTGCTCCTCATAAGCCAAATCGGCTTGTAACTCCAAATCTTCATATCTCAACACATGAGTTACATCTGAGACATACTTCTGAAGCATGGAAACATGAAACACATCATGAACTCCAGACAACGATGGCAGCAAAGCTAACCTATAAGCCACCTTACCAATCCTTTCCAGGATCTCGAATGTTCCAATGAATTTAGGGCTTAGCTTGCCCTTCTTTCCAAACCTCCTCACCCCTCGCAATGGTGAAACTCGGAGAAAGACGTGGTCCCCAACCTGGAACTCCACATCCCTACGCTTAGGATCAGCGTAGCATTTCTGCCTACTCTCAGATGCGAGCATCCTAGCCCGGATCTTCTCTACGGCCTCACTTGTCTTCTGGACCATATCTGGCCCCAAATATCTCTTCTCACCCATCTCATCCCAATGAATGGGTGATCTACACTTCCTCCCATATAACATCTCATAGGGAGCCACTCCAATCGTTGACTGATAGCTATTGTTATACGAGAACTCAATCAACGGAAGGTACTTACTCCATGAACCCTCAAAATCAATCACACATGCTCTGAGCATATCCTACAATACCTGGATCGTTCTCTCAGACTGTCCATCAGTCTGAGGATGAAAGGTTGTACTAAACTTCAACTGAGTCCCCAGAGCTTTCTGCAAACCACCCCAAAACTTGGAAGTGAAAATAGGATCCCGGTCTGACACTATAAACTTAGGAACCCCATGGAGACATACGATCTCCCTCACATACAACTCAGCATACTGATCCAGAATGTATGTCGACCTCACTGGAAGGAAATGGGCTGACTTGGTGTATCTATCCACTATCACCCACACCGAGTCATGAAATCCTACTGTCCTGGGTAAACCTCCCACAAAATCCATGGTAATGTCCTCCCATTTCCATTCAGGAATACCCAAAGGCTAAAGCAACCCTGCTGGTCGCTGATGCTCAGCTTTCACCTGCTGACAGGTTAAGCATCTAGCAATGTACTCTACCACATCATTCTTCATCCCGAGCCACCAATACAACGTTCGCAGATCCTGATACATCTTCGTGGTACCCGGATGAAGCGAGTACGGCGTCGTATGAGACTCATCTAATATCTCTCGTCTGATCCCCTCATCAGCTGGAACACAAATTCGCCCCTGATACCGAAGTAAACCAACCTCAGAAATAGAATAATCCTTAGCTACCCCCACTAAGACATCATCTCTAACCCTCTGTAACTGAGCATCTACCAACTGCCTTTCTCTGATCCGTTCTAGCAGGGTTGACTGCAGAGTAATATTAGCCAACCGTCCTACCACCAACTCTATCCCTGCTCTAACCATCTCATCAGCTAACTCCCTTGAGATCTGAACAGAACTATACAACTGACCTAGACCTCTACGGCTCAATGCATCTGCGACCACATTGGCTTTCCCCGGATGGTAAAGAATATCACAATCATAATCCTTTACTAGTTCCAGCCAACATCTCTGTCTCATATTCAGGTCCTTCTGTGTAAAGAAATAATTCAGGCTCTTATGGTCAGTGTATACCTCGCACTTCTCCCCATATAGATAATGTCGCCAAATCTTCAGTGCGAATACCACCGCTGCTAACTCTAAGTCATGAGTAGGATACCGCTGCTCATACTCCTTCAGCTGTCGTGATGCATAAGCTATAACCTTCTCATTCTGCATCAACACACAGCCTAAGCCCAACCTCAATGCATCGCAATAAACAACAAACTTCACTTCCCCCGAAGGAAGACTCAACACTGACGCTGTAATAAGTCGTCGCTTCAACTCCTGGAAACTGTCTTCACACTTGTCTAACCAAATAAACTTCAGATTATTCCTCGTCAATTCTGTCATCGGTGCTGCTATCTTCGAAAAGCCCTCTACAAATCGTCTGTAGTAACCTGCTAACCCCAGGAAACTCCGCACCTCCGAGGCGTTCCTTGGCCTCGGCCAATCCCTAACTGCCTCTATCTTAGATGGATCCACCTTAATCCCATCTCCACCTACAATATGTCCAAGGAATGTCACTTCAAGTAACCAAAACTCACACTTCTTAAACTTAGCATACAACTGATGCTCCCTCAATCTCTGAAGAACCTGTCGAAGATGAAGCTCGTGCTCCGCCTCTGAACTAGAATACACCAAGATGTCGTCGATGAAGACAATAACGAACTGATCTAGGACATCCTTGAACACTCTGTTCATTAGATCCATAAAGGCTGCTGGGGCATTGGTCAAACCAAAAGACATGACCAAGAACTCATAGTGCCCATACCGCGTTCGGAAGGTCGTCTTAGGTATATCCTCATCCTTGATCCTCAGCTGGTGATAACCAGATCGAAGATCAATCTTTGAGAGCACCGTCTTACCCTGCAGCTGATCAAACAAGTCATCAATCCTTGGTAGGGGATACTTATTCTTAATAGTTAACTTGTTCAATTCTCGATAGTCAATACACATCCTCAAAGTCCCGTCTTTCTTCTTAACAAACAGAACTGGAGCACCCCATGGAGACTAGCTAGGTCTGATGAACCCCAAATCCAGAAGCTCCTGCAGCTGTATCTTTAACTCCTTCAGTTTCGCTGGTGCCATCCTATATGGTGCCCTCGACACTGGCTTTGTCCCTGGTGCCAACTCAAAAACAAACTGAATCACTCTACGCGGCGGAAACCAAGGCAAATCCTCAGGAAACACATCCAAGAACTCGCAAACCAATCTAGTCTCCTCCGGTCCTATTGGTGAAACTCTAGTGGTATCCACCACACTAGCCAGAAAACCTATACAGCCACCCTGTAACAAGTCTCTGGCTCTCAATGCAGATATCCTGGGTACGCGGGGTCCATGCACCGCTCCCACAAAAACAAAGGGATCCTCGCCCTCTGGCTCAAAAGTTACCATCTTCTACCTACAGTCGATGGTAGCTCCATATCTAACCAACCAATACATACCTAAAATCATATCAAAATCCTCCATACTCAACTCAATCAAGTCTACTGAAAACTCTCTACCATCAACTATCACTGGCAGTGCTCTAATCCACCTTCTAGATACTACCAGTTCTCCTGTAGTCAATATAGTCCCAAACCCTGAAGCACTATATTCACTAGGTCTACACAGCCTATCAATCACCTTATCAGATACAAATGAATGCGTAGCACCAGAATCAATCAACACAGTAAAAGGATTGCCAGCACTAGAAAGCTGACCTATCACTACCGAGGGACTAGCCTCGGCCTCGGTTTGCATCAGGGTAAACACTCGAGCTGGAGTCAAGCTATCCACCTTTCCTGTCTCTCCCTTCTTCACTGTCGGGCAATCCTTCCTGAGGTGTCCTACCACCCCCCACACCCTTAGCCCGACACTCGCCCGGATGGCGTCTCTTGCACCTCGTGCACTCCGAATAAGTCCTCCACGAATCACCGCCTCCTTGACGGCCACCCTGAGTACCCCGACCTCTCCTATCAGGACCATGAGCGGTCAGAGCATCAGGAGTCTTCCTCTTCAAATCACTGGGGCCCCTGCCCCTACAAGAACCAGAATATGGAGGCACCGCCCTGTGGCCCTCCCTTCTCACAGCACTCTCCCTCCATATCTTATTCTCCGCTTCCTCAGCAGTAAGAGCCTTCTCCACAGCCTGCGCATAAGTTGTCCCTCCAGGAACTGTAGTAATTCTTACATCTCGAGCTATCATAGCATTCAGCCCTGTAGTAAATCTGTCCTGCCTAGCTGCATCGGTAGGCACAAGATCTGGTGCGAACTTCGCGAGTCTATCAAACTTCAAGGCATATTCTGTAACTGTCATACTACCCTGAACCATCCCCACGAACTCATTAACTTTCGCTGCCCTGATGGCAACATTATAATACTTCTGATTAAACAGTTCCTTAAACCCTTCCCAAGTCAATGCAGCGGCATCCCTAGTCTGTGATGCCACCTCCCACCAGATTCGGACATCCTCCCTCAGCATATAAGTGGCACAGGCCACCTTGTCATGTCCTTCCACTCTCATAAAATCAAGTATAGTAGTGATCATAGTCATCCACTACTCAGCCTTCAGTGGATCTGGTCCACCCTCAAAGATCGGGGGATGTTGCTTTCTGAACCGCTCATACAACGGTTCCCACTTGTTCCCAACATCAACTGGCTGTACCACAGATACCACTGCCGATGGCACAACAGGGGCAACACTCCCAGATGGAGCCTGCTGCAGAATTTGAATTTGTTCATCTTGGCTCTGAAGCCGAGCTTGCATGTCTACCATTAACTGCTGCCAGTTCTCAGGGACTGGCGGAGGGGTCGGGCCCCGATCATCATCTCTAGCCCCAGACCTGCCGGCTAGTCGTGTGGATTTTCTTGAACGCATAACTATTCAAGTCAATCTGCAATCAACAACTCGACAATTAAGCTATGATGACAGGGTAATAGTCTTTCCATGATCCATCACTGGAACTCCAATCATTCACAAACAATCAATTTATAGCAATTCATCCACTTGTTCATTCACATGCACAGCAGTGCTAATTAGCACGCCTCAATAACATCATGCAATAGTCAAGGGCCAGGCCTATCGGTATCTCATGCTCCCTATTCCTCAAACAGATATCAACAATCATATCTCACTCAAATCATTTAAGCACATAACCATGTATACACAATTACCAAACCCTGAGTTGAGCTTGTCTCTCGCGGCGAATGTACATATCTAGCCAGTCTTCAGGACCCATAAACCTAGTACGCTCTGATACCAAGTTGTAACGCCCTGGATAGCCAAGACAGTTACACTATGTGTTTATAAAGTGCCAGACTTGCTAATCAAGTCATTTAATCAAAATCGTGTTACCGTAACTATAAAGGAACTAGGGTTAAAAATGGTTTGATCTCAAAAGCCACATTTTCATTAAGAAGTATCATCTGTTTACACGGGATCCCAAAAATATTAAGTTTAAAGACTGTTTACAAAAGACACAAGGTTTATATACAATATCAAGCCATATTAAGGCAAAATAGACAATTAGGTAATCCCTGCCCTGACCCACTCCTTGACCATGGTGATCGAACAGCTGGCTATGTACATTCAGTCCCGCAGCCCTCCAACTCAGGATTGGTCCAGCTTGCCCTTGCCTTTACCTACACCACGTAGCACCCGTGAGCCAAGGCCCAGCAAGAAAACACAACAACAGAGCATAAGCAATCAACAGACAAATCAATTTCTCACGTTGCATCTCAAGTTCTCGAACATATGATCACTCAGTAAAGTCAAGTATTCAACATACTAAGCATATCAACTCATAACATATATTACTGCACAAATGATAACTAGGGCTAGCGCTCTCAGGCTGCTCCCTCTGTTATCCCACTGACTCCGACCCGCTTAAACCGAGCTCAGTGAATGTTAAGTTGTCCCCGGCAACCAGTGGCCAAGCCGCGCCCTATGCGCAAATATTATGTACGGTGCTCTTAGGCCGCTTTTACATGTCCCATGGCATGATACCATCATTGACACGATACAAATATCGGGAGCACTTAGTCCCATCACAAACACATAACCAGGTGTAGTATTCTTACCTTTCAATTCACTAGCTTTGATCCCTCGACTCCTTGAGCACGATCCCCTAAACACAATCATGGGCCAAAGTCATTATCGAACCTCAAGTCCAAAACCTAGCCTCGGGGCCAATCCCGAGCCCCCGGGAAGTCCTAGTTCCACCAAACAAGGTGGTGGAATCAAACCCCAAACCCTTGGTCAAAAACCCTTGCAAATAACCCTAAAATCCATTTATGAAAACAGGGTAGCGCTACAGCACTCATGGGAGGGCGCTACAGCGCTACAGACAGAAGCAAAACCCCATCAGCAAGCTTGGCCTAGCGCTACAGCGCCCAAAGGCTAGCGCTGTAGCGCTAGTCACAGAGAGATACCACCCCAAGTTCTCCTTCTTGCGATTTCCTCGAGCCAACCTCAACCAAAACTCTTCCAAATCTTACCCAACCTTAAAATCAAACTTATAACCATGCTCCACTCATCCCAAGCACCCCAAATACCAAGAACCCAAGCACATGCATCCCCAAACTCAAAATTCACCATAGCCACTCCTAAACACTAAAACTAAGCAGAAACCAACTGAACAACAAAGTTAGAGTTAAGGATTTATACCTTTGGTGGAATTTAGACCACAAGTTGCCTCAAGACTTCCTTGGCTTGCTCCTCCTCAGCGTTAGGCCTGAATTCCCTAAAGTTCCATCCAACTCAACTTAAACACCATAGCTTTAAAACCAGAAACAGAAACTGAAGAACTCTAAAGTCTTACCTCAAGTGTTGATGAACTCTTGCTAAACCTCTGCCAATTTCTCAATCCTAGGTTAGGATCCTTGATGCTTAGTTTATCCCAGCTCTCCTCTGAGCTTTGCTCTAGAAATCCTCAAGAAAGGTGGTGAGAGAACCACAAACCGACCCAAGAAAGTGCAACTTTGTTTCTCCCTTCCTTTTCTCCTTTCTTTCTTTTTCCTTCTTTTCTCTCTTTCAAACTTCTATAACTTTCTACAATTCCCACTAACATAAAGCCTTGGTAATACTTAACTCCTGTAAGCCAAATGACTATTATGCCCTCCCTATTAAGTCTAAACCCTTTTAATCCTCTTAGGGGCATTTTAGTCATTTTACCTAATTCCCGCTAACTCCTCGAGTGTCTCTAATATTTCCCGCTTAATTCCCAATACCTAACTAATCACCAATAATATTCCTCAATGTCAAATTAGACTCCAATATATTTACTAAATTCCCATTTATACCCCCGAACTCACCCCGAGCCGGGTATAAACCCCCGCCATGACTTTTCCGCTACTTTGCTCACTAGGATCGTCTCGAGTCACAGATCACAGATATATCCACATAATAAGGTGGTCTCGACAATTATCACATATATCAATACAGTTATGCCCATAATAGCCAAAATTACGATTATGCCCCTCTAACCTAATCAGGGCCTACATGCATACTAATACACATAGTCATGCATCTCAAATATTCAAATAGTCATATAACATACTTTAAATCATAATCATGCATCTTAATCATTAAAACCACACATAATTCCCATTAAGCCCTTCAGGCACACTAATCAAGGCCCTTAAGCCTTATTAGCGGATTTGGGTCGTTACATTCTTCATCCCAGGCCACCAATATAACATTTGTAGATCCTGGTACATCTTCGTGGTACCCGGATGAAGTGAGTACGACATCGTATGTGACTCATCTAGTTTCTCTTGTCTGATCCCCTCATCAGTTGGAACACAAATCTATCCCTGATACCGAAGCAAACCAACCACATAAATAGAATAGTCATTAGCTACTCCCGCCAAGACATTCTCTCTAACCTCCTGTAACTAAACGTCTACCAATTGCCCTTCTTTAATCCGCTCTAGCAGGGTCGACTGTAGAGTAATATTGGCCAACCGACCCACCACCAATTCTATCCCCGCTCTGACCATCTCATCAACTAACTCTCTCAAGATTTGGGTGGAACTATATAACTGACCTGGGCCTCTCCGGCTCAATGCATCCGCCGCTACATTGGCTTGCCCCAGATGGTAAAGGATATCACAATCATAGTCTTTCACCAACTTTAGCCAACACCTCTACCTCATGTTCAGGTCCTTCTGTGTGAAGAAGTACTTCAAGCTCTTGTGATCGGTGTATATCTCGTACTTCTCCCCATACAGATAATGTCGTCAAACCTTCAGTGTGAATACCACCGCTGCTAACTCCAAATCATGGGTAGGATACCACTGTCATACTCGTTCAGCTGTCGTGATGCATAAGCTATGACCGTCTCATTCTGCATCAACACACAGCCTAAACCCAACCTCTGCGCATCGCAGTAAACAACAAACTTCCCTTCCCCCGAAGGAAGACTCAACACAGGCGCAGTAATTAGTCGTTGCTTCAACTCTTGGAAACTGTTCTCACACTTGTCTGACCAGGTAAACTTCAAATTCTTCCGTGTCAATTCTATCATCGGCGCTGCTATCTTTGAGAAGCCTTCCACAAATCTTCTGTAGTAATCCGCTAGGCCAAGAAAACTCCGCACCTCTGAGGCGTTCCTTGGCCTCGGCCAATCCCTAACTGCCTCCACCTTAGATGGATCCACCTTAATCCCATCTGCACCAACAATATGTCCAAGGAACGTCACTTCTGGTAACCAAAATTCACATTTCTTAAACTTGGCGTACAATTGAAGCTCCCTCAACCTCTGCAAAACCTGTCGAAGATGAATCTCCTGCTCTGCCTTTGAACTAGAGTACACTAAGATGTCGTCGATGAAGAAAATAACAAACTGATCCAGAAAGTCCTTGAACACTCTGTTCATTAGGTCCATAAAGGCTGCTGGGGCATTAGTCAAACCAAACGACATGACCAGAAACTCATAATGTCCATACCTCGTTCGGAAGGCCGTCTTTGGTATGTCCTCGTCCTTGATCCTCAACTGGTGATAACCATATCGAAGATCAATCTTTGAGAACACCATCTTACCCTACAGCTGATCGAACATGTCGTCAATCCTTGGTAGGGGATACTTATTCTTGATAGTTAACTTGTTCAATTCCCTGTAGTCTATACACATTCTCAATGTCCCGTCCTTCTTCTTCATAAACAAAACTGCAGCACCCTATGGTGAGTAGCTAGGCCTGATGAACCCTAAATCTAGAAGCTCATGTAATTATATCTTCAATTCCTTTAGTTTTCCGGCGCCATCCTATATGGTGCCCTCGATACTGGCTCTGTCCCCGGTGCCAACTCAATAACAAACTGAATCTTCCTACACGACGACAATCCAGGTAAGTCCTCAGGAAATAGATCCAAGAACTCGCAAACCAATCTGGTCTCCTCCGGTCTTGTTGGCGAAACCCTAGTGGTATCTACCACACTAGCTAGGAAACCTATACATCCTCCATGTAATAGGTCCCTAGCTTTCAATGCTGAAATCCTGGGTACACGGGGTCCATGTACCGTTCCCACAAAGACAAAGGGATCCTCACCCTTTGGCTCAAAAGTCACCATCTTGTTTCTGCAGTCAATAGTAGCTCTGTATCTAACCAGCCAATCCATGCCTAAGATCATATCAAAGTCCTCCATACTCAACTCAATCAAGTCTACTGTCAACTCCCTACCATCAACCATCACTGGCAGTGCTCTAATCCACCTCCTAGAAACTACTATTTCTCCTGTAGGAAAAATAGTCCCAAACCTCGAAGTATAATACTCACTAGGTATACACAGTCTATCAATTACCTTACTAGAAACAAAGGAATGTGTAGCACCAGAGTCAATCAATACAGTAAAAGGAGAGCCAGCGCTAGAAAGCTGATCTGTCACTACCGAGCGACTAGCCTCGGCCTCCGCCTGCATCACAGTGAACACTCGAGCTAGAGTCAAGCTGTCCACCTTCCCTACATCTCCCTTCTTCACTGTCGGGCAGTCTTTCTTGAGGTGTCCCACCACCCCGCACACATAACAGGCATTAGCCCGACACTCGCCCGGATGGCGTCTTCTGCACCTCGTGAACTCAGGATAGGTCCTCCATGTATCACTGCCTCCCTGACGGCCACCCTGAGTAACCTGACCTCTCCTATCAGGACCAGGAGCAGTCGAAGCATCAGGGGTATTTCTCTTCACATCACTGGGGCCTCCGCCCCTACCAGAACCAGAATATAGAGGCACCGCCCTGCAGCCCTCCCGCCTTGCTGCACTCTCCCTCCATATCTTATGTTCCGCTTCCTCAGCGGTAAGAGCCTTCTCTATAGCCTGGGCATAAGTTGTCCCTCCAGGAAGTGTTGTAATCCTCACATCTCGGGCTATCATAGCATTAAGCCCTTTGATAAATCTGTCTTGCCTAGCTGCATCAGTAGGTACAAGGTCTGGTGCAAACTTCGCAAGTCTTTAAAACTTCAGGGAATATTCTGTATCTGTCATGCTGCCTTGAACTAACCCCACGAACTCATTTACTTTCGCTGCCCTGATGGAAACATTATAGTGCTTCTGACTGAATAGGTCCTTAAATCCTTCCCAACTCAATGTAGTAACATCTATAGTCTGTGATGCCACTTCCCACCAGATACGGGCATCCTCTCTCAGCATATATGTGGCACAGGCCACTCTGTCATGTCCCTCTACCCTCATGAAATCCAGGATAGTAGTAATCATGGCCATCCACTGTTCGGCCTTCAGTGGATCAGGTCCTCCCTCAAAGATTAGGGGCTGTTGTTTCCTGAACTGCTCATACAACGACTCCCACCTATTACCAACCTCCACTAGCTGTACAACTGGTACCACTGCAGGTGGCACCATAGGGGCAGCACTCCTTGACGGAGCCTACTATCGCAGAAAACAGATCTGTTCATCCTGGCTATACACTACAACAATTATGCCCATATATTACATTAAAATATTACATATTTTAAAAAGTGCTATTGTCGCATGCTAATAGAAAAAGACTAAAATATTTTACTAAAATGAAATGAAATCAGGCGGTAAACGAAATACACTTAGGGGCCAAATGAAAGACAAAAGCAAATCCCTACTCTCTAAGGTTGAATCCTAATAACCCTTCATGCCTCCTCTATTTCTCTCTCACACTCAGTAACTCTCTCTCGCTCTATCTTTCTCTCTGAGCTACTCTCCCGTTCAATCTTTCTTTCTTTCTCTCTGTTTGTTGCAGGTGTGTAACAAGGTGACGGGGGCCCGCAGCTTGGGTCGTGTGACAAGGATGCCCGACTCGTGGGTCTATGGCGTGGCTCGCTCGTGGGTGCGACAGTGCTTGCGGTGGTGGGTCTACGGCGTGGCTCGACTCGTGGGTCTACGGCGTGGCTTGACTCGTGGGTCTACGATGGTCTTGTACCAGGTTAGTTCTAAGTTAATGGTCTATCTTCCATCAGGTCTCATTCTTCCATCTCTGTATTTTTTTTCCTTTTGTTTCTCAAGAAAATTCTTGGGGAAATTGGTTTTTTGCAAGTTTGTACATTATTTTTTAATTATTTACAGGGTGTTGCAATACTTCAGTAGTCTAATGCAAATTCTACATCCCAAAATCAGATACAAATTTGGGGTTTGTAGATTGAAGTTGTTTCCGTGTCTTTGTGAAAGTCAGATATTATTTGGGGTTTGGGATTTGAATATTGAGGTTGCTCATGGGTATTTCATTATGCTTATTTAAATCTATGATTTACACTCCCTTGAATTCGTTCTCAATGTAAAGTGGCTAGAAAATTTGTATTAGAAGATATATTGTCATCTGATTATGTTTATTTTTGTAGGCATACCCATGTTAACATTATTAATTTATTCGTTAAAACAATTAGTGACAAAATATTTTTTTTATAATAAGTAGTCAAAATAAGTATGTTGTTGCTTCCTTCTTCATTGCCTTTTCATGCTTGTTGGATTACACAAATGGTGTGCTTTCTTCCAAAGGGGTTAACTATGAAGGTACGTAGAGTTTTCAGAGCTTTTTTTTTTATGTCTTCTTTGTATATGAAGAAATTTATAGATGAAGTAATCTATCTTTTTCTCTACAAACAAAATTTGCAGTTCAAGCTTTGATGGACATTAAGAACTTGTTCAACCAGTACCAAGGTTGCCTGCCAAGACCTTCAAGTAAGTCATTTTCTATATTGTAATTGTTGTTGTGGTTATTATTTTCTCTGTTGCATTGTTGTTGAAGAAGAAAAACTTTTGTAACATAATAATTCAACGGCTTTAATTTTTGAATTGACACAGCATTGTGGGGAACCCTCTGATTTGTGCCACGGGGAAGGAACAAGTGTGCTTTGCAACGATACCGATAGCACTTCCTTTTTCCTCTAATAATTCGCAAAGTAATAATTATTCTCTTTCCTGTGTTTTTAGTTTCTTTACTCGTTCAGACACTTTTGCTTTTTTCTTCTTTTCTACAATAATGTTCTGTTCTTTATTTTTCTAAAGCACAAGCAGTACTATCTTCCTTTTACCTTTTGTTGGAGATTCATCATTCAGTTTCTAAGGCAAAAAAAAAAATGTTACTAATTCAGCCCAAGATTTTTAAGATAGATTATTTGAGAGATTATCATTAAATAACATGTTACAACTGCTCTAATTTTCTTCTTTATGCCACTTTTGAAGATGCTCATACTGCTAGGAGACCTAAAAACCATAAAATTGCTTTAGCCTTTGCTTCAAGCCTGGGCTTCTAAATCGAGAAAGAGACATGCAAATAGGTCAGTGAATCTCACTTGATTACTGCTTTAGTTTGGCTTGTGAGGTTTCAGGCGTGTAAATGGGATTATTGAAGAGTAACAAAGGAGAAAACGAGTCTTTGTTGCTCTTATATCATGTAATGTATTTTGAACCAAAAAAAGAAGAAAAGATAATGCTTATTGTGTTTTTATTCCTACCAGAACTGCCTAGTACTTCACTTTTAGACATGGGCTACAGCTTTTAGCACTGTTAGATCTTTATGATGTTATTCATGCTAAGACCTTGATGTATTTCATTTAGAGCACTGAAAACTAACACATGTGTTTAAAACATCATATTATGTACGGTCATGAACTTGTGTATCTGTTTGTGTTATCACATTCATTAGTACCTCCCTATTGAGAATCCAACATATGGATGATGCATAGATACATTGTTATTACTAATTTAAACTTGATTCACTAAATTCTTTTAAATAAATGTTTATTACTTTTTGTTTCCCATCACTAAATAAATGTCTATCACCAGTTCTGGCAGTTCTGGTAGCCCATGTCCCTTCTGCTATAATGGTTTGGTAAATTTTTCTCTTTTCAAATTTTGTTTTAATATATTGTATATGCTTTTGGCATCACTTTTTTATTTTTATTTTTTTACTTATTTACCTTGCACACTTGTGAAAATAGTCTTAAATGGTGGTCATGTGAGCTGCTTATACTGCTATCTGGTTTTCTACCGAATCTAAAGCCGGAGAATTCAGTGCTATCGATATGGTATGTTACAAATTCACCATCTATGCTCTGTGCTGTTGAGAAAATACAAGGCAAGGATAAAATTGGTAAATTTGAAGTGTTAAGGGCAGGGGTTGATACAATGTTAGTCACAGTCAAAATATATAGAAAGAACGTCTCTGGGCCTATCATAGCTATGACAACTTAAGCCGCACCTGAAACTGTCTTTAAAAGGAGCCTTTCTAATCCTTGTTAACATTGCTTACTAGGTTGAGATAGCCTTAGTTTATAAACTAGTTTTGGTAAACGGTCAATACTATGATACTTTCACCGCTAACTTATTTTTGTTTATATATAATTAGTTCTATTGTAAATTTGATGTGCTTATATTTAGTTTTTCTTTCTGATCTTTTCCAATCAGCCTAACCATCTCAACATTGCACTTCACCATATCATACGGAGTTGGAGTTGCTACAAGGTTTGCCTTTTGATGCATTTTTTTTTTGTTTCACTTACGTGCTTTGCATGATTAATTAGAAAGCCCTTGTATATGTAGCCTCTATAGATATATAAATATATATTTACAAAATGACCTTGGCCGCTACTGATAAATTGAAAAAATATATACATTTCGCATTTGATCTTGGCCATGTGATCAAGTATTGTATAAGGAATGAAACTCTAATTATAATGTATAACAAAATGTATATGATAGTCTCATATATGAATTAGTGGTACATGATGACAATAAATTGTTTTTAAAAACATCCCTTTCGATCTGGTAATACATGGAACAAAGTAATTGTTATGTATAGCTGAAACGTGAAGAGAAAGGGGTTGGAATAAAAGAGTGACACAATGTTGATTTCATATTGGTTTTACAGCACAAGAGTGTCGAACGACTTATGTGCTGGTAAACCAGAAGCAGCGCGGTTAGCTGTTTGGGCAGCAATGTTTATAGCAACAACAGAGGCAGCAACTGTGAGCATTATTCTCTTCTTTTGTGGGTTATGCTTACAGTAATGAGAAATAGCTCATGAATTATATTGCTGTCATGACTCCTCTGATATGTCTCTCAGTGTTTATGGACAGCATACATATATATAAGTTCTATTTTTGAGTATTGGGCAGTCCATAATTTTGTCTATAACTTGCTTTGTTTTTGGGTATGTTTCATTCGTTTGTCTTGAAACTCTTTGATTTATTTACTGAAAGACACATTTTTGGGTGATATTCCTACTAAAGACCATAAGAATGCCAACTCGTAGTGTGAACAGAATTGAACTGTCCTTGAAGTAACTATAAGTATGCATGATTTAGAAATAGTTTTAAACGTGTTTTTGTGTCCGTATTTTGAGATTTCCTTGTCATTTTTTTATGTGTTAATGCCCCCCATCTTTTGTGTTTAATAACAAGTTTTTTTATGTGTTTTCTAGCTTGGGTACTTTTTTTCTATTTCTTTTTTTATTTCCTCAGGATACTACATAATTTAGTAGTCATGACTTGAGAGTTTACCATGCCATGAAGGTAGCTGGAATTAACATCTTTGGTGCATTTTGCTACTGGTTTAATGGCATAGAATATGTATTTTGCTATTGGCTTTGGTTTATTTTGTTACTGGTTTGTGTTGTTTTTTTACTGCTACTGTTGGTCTATTTTGCTACTACTGTTGGTCTATTTTTTAAAATTTGGTAATTTAATCATGCCACAATTACATAGGTCCAATTACTTTAACAATTTCCTTGTTTCCTAGTAGTGCATACAATGGAATAATACCAAATTCTGACTATATTACTAAGTTATTGGGAATTCGGTAGGAATATGCTTTCTCTTATAAACTCTAGTTAAGATTAAGTTGCATTGATTTGTATTTCCTTGTTTTAATTTGTATTACTACAGGGGATGTCATTGTTTATTACTTCTAAGAAAAAATATTATCATGAAGGTTATATATTATGTCTATTTATATTTAAACTATGTTTTGTACATTTAATATCAGTAAAGGACATATAGCTGTTTTTTTTATTATTTGAAAAAAAAAAACTTTGCTTTATTATGTTTGTAGTGTATCAAGCCTTTGCCTTGCTTTTCGAAGAAGGTTATGAAACTCTTTATGTCTTCATTGCTCCTTACTTTCTGAAAAACTAATGTCTTAATGGCAGCAAGTTGTTTGACAAGTTTGATTTTTTTTTGCACTGTATTCTCTTTTCTTATTTATAGCTTTGGTAAGTTATAGTTTATATGATAGTTATGGGATTGGCTTTGCATTCACTTGTTATATTGTTTATTTATTTATTTTAGTTTTCATCTTGCAGTTGTTCCCATGCTTTGTTTGATTCTTCATTTTGTTTTCTAGTTGATTTTCTGGCATTTTAGGAACTTGTTACTGCTTGTTGTCATCTTGGCTTGCCTTGTCCATGGGGTTGACCATTTATTGGGTCTCTCATTTGGTTTCTGTTTAGTTTTTCCTCATTTGTGGCCATGGGGTTGCTTTGCTTTTTATTTACTATGCAATTTTTCTGTAATAATAGAATGGTCTGTTTGGTTGAATTCATGCATTCAACTTTTGATTGAGTATAAAAACTGTTTTAAGATAGAGCAATAGATCATATACTATGTTATGCAGATATTCTATTTACTAGAATAGAAGCTTTGATCATGTTTTTTTATTTATTTTTTATTTGTCATATGATTGCAATTGAGTATGCTGACTTGAGAAACTAAAACTATCTTCAGTTGGAATTTGATTATACGTATGTTGTCAATCTTCTTTATTCTCTTTCTATAATGGAGGCGTAGCTATTGTTGATCTGTTTATTAATTCTTCTATTAACTTTCATTCAATTTTTGGTCTCTTATTTATTGGTCATGAAATCAATCAAAGAGACTGCCTTAATTCTCTCTAATGATGATGTTGAGGAGTCATCACTTTTAGTTTACTATTAACTTTAAGTTTAAGCATTAATTATTTAAATTCTTATGCAGCTAAGCAAATCAACCCACAACAAAGACAAGTGCACAATGGATGATGAATTGAAGGATGGAGCAAGTTTCATGGTTTACTTTTTGTGTATCTTGCTATGTTTTTTTTTTCATTTTTGATGTAAAAGATGTTCAAGATTATAGAACTTTATTATGTATGCTTCAAACTTAAGTTAGAATTAAGATCTCATGAAGTAGCCATAGTCATGGTTTGAATTAGTTCTTGTTTAATATAATACTTATGGTTTATCAATCTATTGAATATTACATTTTGTGATTAATTTTGTTAGTTTTTTTTTTTTATCTAAATACGATAATAAAAAAAAATTATTTTAAAAAAACTTATAATTATCCTTGCACAACACAATTAAAAACCTATTATCTAGACTAAAATAACAAAATTTTATTACTGGACCTTTAATATGACATTTATGGCTGATTTGGATACATATTATAAGTGTAACAAAATGTTATGATTTATATAATATAATAAACTAAAAATGCTATCAAAATAATCAATTATAACAGTTGAAAAGTGTTATGCAAAAAGTTTAAGATTAAACTTCAAATTTATAACAAATTACTCTAACTAAACGATATTATTTTAATATGATAGCAACAAAAAATGTGTTATTGAATATTTTAAGATAACATCGAACATAACATTCAAATACTGTTATAGAAAAGACAGGACTTTTAATAACAGGGGCTATGTTAGCGTTTTGAGAAGTGTTATAAATACTTTCGGTTAGCAGTTTTTAAGTGTTATGAATACTATTTTTTTCTTGTACTGATAAAGTCCTGCTTGCATGTCTGCCATAAGTTGCTACCAGTTCTCAGGGACTGGCGGAGGGTTTTGCCCTGGTCATCATCTCTATTCCCAGACCTGGTGCCGGATAGTTGCGTAGATTTTCTTGGACGCATAATTATCCTAGTCAATCTGCAATTAATGACTCGGGGGTCAGACTATGATGACAGGGTAATAATCCTTCCATGATCCACCATTAGAACCCAGGCATTTACAAACAATCAAAATATAACAGTTTATCCAAATATTCATCCATATATTCATTCACATGCATAGCAATGCTAATAAGCATGCCTCAATATCATCATGCAATAGTCAAGGTCCAGGCCCTATCTGTATCTCATGCTCCCTATTAATCTAGCAGATATCAACAGTCATATTCCATTCTATTCATTTAAGAATATAATCATGTATACACAATTACCAAACCCTGAGTCGAGCTTATCTTTTGCGGTGAATGTACATGTCCAGCCAAGTTGTAATGCCCTGATACCAAGTTGTAATGCCCTGGATAGCCAAGACCGTTACACTGTGTGTTTATAAAGGTGCAAGACTTGCTAATCAAGTCATTTAGCTAGAAACGTGTTACTGACACTACAGTTGAACTAGGGTTAAAACATTTTGGTCTCAAAAGTTTCATTTCTTATAATCAAACATTTTCTTTACATGGGATCCTAGAAGTAGTAAAGTTAAAAGACAGTTTACAAAATTTCAAGATTAAAGTACAGTTACTAGCCACTCTAAGGAAAAACAAACAATTAGGCTTTTCTCGTCCTGTACCACTCCTCGGTCGTGGCAGCCGATTGGCTGACTATGTACATTCAGCCCCAAAGCTCTCCATCTCAGAACTGGTCCACGTTGCCTTTGCCGTTACCTGCACCACGTAGCACCCGTGAGCCAAGGCTTAACAAGAAAACACAACAACAGAGCATAATCATCAAGCAAACAACCAGATAACTCATGCAGTATAATCATATACTCAACATTCCAAACATTCACGTTATTCAAGTATTCAACATACCAAGTACATAATTTTATACTAATAATCAATTGACACATGATAACCAGGGTCAACACTCTTAGGCCGCACCCTCTATTTACCCCACTGACTTCGGCTCGCTTAAACCGAGCTCAGTGAATATTAAGCTGTCCTCAGCTACCAGTGGCCGAGCCGAGCCTTGTGCGCAAGTATTATTTACGGCACTCTTAGGCTGTTTATCACATGTCCCATGGCATAATACCATCTATGACATCATACAGATATAGGGAGCTCTTAGTCCTAACACAAACACATAACCGGGTGCAGTTTTCTTACCTTTAGATTCTGATAGCTTTGTTCAATTCAATGCTCAAGCAGGATCCCTTCTGAGCCCTAGCATACACCTAGTCACGGTCACAAGTTAGAACCAAACAAAACTTCAAATACAAAACCTAGCCTCGAGACCAATCCCGAGCCCTCAGGAAGCCCTAATTCCACCAAACGGGGTGGTGGAATCAAACCCCGAGCCCCCGGCCAAAACCCCTAAGAAATAACCCAAAAATCTCCTTATGGGAACAGGGTAGCGCTACAGCGCCCTAAAGTGGGTGCTATAGCACTACAAACATAGCCAAAAATGCCCCAGACCACAAGGCCTATCGATGTAGTGCCCAAAGGCTAGCGCTATAGCGTTAGTCACAACACAGCCAACCCTGTTTTTTCTTCCTTCGATTTTCCCCAAGCCAAACATTTCCAAAACTATTCCAAACTTCAACCAAACATCAAATCAAGCCTACCAACATCTCCAACTCACCCCAAATGACCTAAACATATAAAATTCACTCACATGCACCCCATATTACAGAAATCACCATGGTTGAACTTAGAGCTCAAAAACTCAACAAGAAAAACAACTGAAACCACATAATTCAAGTGACCAAGTTTAGAACTCCTTACCTTCAACTGAGAAATTCAACCTTAGGCTATCCTCCACACTTCCTTAGCTTTCACTCCTTAAAACTTTAGCCTCAATTCCCTAGAATTTCCACCAAAGCTCTGCTCAAAATCCATATTAACACTAAGAACCAGAAACTGAGTAACAACCTCAAAACCTTACCTTAATTGGATGCCTAACCGCTGCTGAACTCTCAAACTTGATCAAGGTCTCAAGTGCAAAGCCTTAGCCAAGAGCTCCTCTGAATTTTAGCTCCAAAAGACCCTAAGGATTGAAGAAGAAACCCCAAACCGTGAGAGTGAGAAGACTCCTACTTTTTCCTTCTTTCCTTTTTCCTTCTTCTTTTCTTTTCTTCAGACTTCTAAGGCTTTCTACTCATTCCAATAAGGCATAAAGCATCATAATACTTATCCTTGCTTCTAAGTCAAATGACCAATTTTCCCTCCCATTAAAAACTAAGCTTTTAAACATCTTAAGGGCATTTTGGTCATTACTCCCAATTCCCACTAGTTCCTCGAATGCCTCTAATATTTATCGCTTACTTCTCGAAACCTAACTAATCACCAATTATATTCCTCAATATCAAAATAGACTCCAATATATTTCCTAAATTCCCAGAAATACCCCCAGGCTCACCCCGAGCCGTGTATAAATCCCCGCTGTGACTTTTTCGCTAAACCACTCACTAGGATTGCCTCGAGTCACAAGCTACAAATATATCAATATAATAATGTAGTCTCAACAATTTATTACAGTTGTTTACATTTATGCCCTCAACTAGCCAAAATTACGAATATGCCCTTCTAACCTAATCAGGGCCTACACGCATACTAATACACATAGTCATGCATCACAGATATCCAAGTAATCACATAACATGCTTTTATTTATTAAATCACATATAATCCAGTTATGCCCTCCCAGCACACTAATCAAGGCCCTAAAGCCTTATTAGTAAATTTGGGTCGTTACAGTTTCCCCCTTGAGAGGAGTGAAACGGTTTGGAGAAAGGGGCAAGTTGAGCTCTAGGTTTGTTGGCCCCTTTGAGATTCTGTAATGGGTTGGAGAGGTAGCCTACAAATTGGCGATGCCTCTAGCTTTATCAGGGGTTCAAAATGTGTTTCATGTATCCATGCTCCGAAAGTATGTATCAGATTTTGCGCACGTGCTGGGTTGTGAGAACTTAGAGCTTGGTCAGGATTTATCATATGAAGAGAAGCCGGTTCAGATTCTCGACCGAAAGGATAAAGTCTTGCAGAGCAAGACCATCACCTTAGTAAAAGTGCTGGGGAGAAACATCAAAGTGGAAGAGGCGACTTGGGAACTTGAGATAGATATGCGGGATCGGTATCCTAAGTTATCTAGGTAATTTCGAGGATGAAATTTCAGTGAGGGGATAGTTGTAGTGCCTCAAATTAGCTAATCAGGCTTAGGTCCTTGATTAGCGTGCCTGCAGGGCAATAATTGATTTAATTATGCTAATATGTGAATTTGATGATTATATAATTACAACTGCACGTTTAGGTGAATTAAATATGCATGTGGGCCCCATTTGGCTATTAGGGGCATATTTGTAATTTGAACCCATTGAGGGTATGATTTTGAGCTTTGTGCGGTGTTTTCGACATAAGGAGATCCTGTCTCACGATATTAGCAGAAAATCACGAGTGTGGTAATTGATATTTAATTGAGGTTGGTAATCATTAGTAACCATAGTGTTAGTGGTGTTAGTGAAATAAGAACGGAAAAGTGGTATTTTTGTTAGAATGGTGAAATGACCTTGCTACCCTTGAGCTTTAGTGTATGTCTTAGTTTGAGGAGGGGTAGAATAGTCTTTTGGTGTTAAAATTAGAAACCCATAGCAGAAGGAAAAACTCTCACGTGTTAGGCTCCTCTAGAATTTCCTTGGGTCATTTGGTTCAACTTTGAAGAAGAGAGAAGAAGAGCACAGGTCATGAGAGATGGGTTTTGAAGGAATTTAGGAGTAAAATCAATTTGAGGAAGGGATTTGCAGCCATCCACACCTAGGAATTTAGAATTTGGAAAGAAGTTCAAGGTTGGGAAACTGAGGAGTTAAGCTTGGAGTGGGATTGGAGGCAGCCTAGGGTCAAAATTCAGCTCTAAAAGTGACCGCTTGGGCTTTGAGATGGGATCGTACTCGGGGGCTGTCACTTGTAATCTGGTGCTTGTATAAAAGGTAAGAAAACGGTTGTACCCGTATAGTAGGACATGGCCCTATTGTTTGTATTGCAGGGTGTGGCCCTGATGTTTATGCTTAATATGAGGTTAAATATCTGTGAATATTATGCTATGTGATGCATGTTTGTGAGTGAACGGCGGAGGTTGGGAATGGTAAGGGGTAGAGATTGATGTTGAGCACGCTGAGTGTAGGATGTTAGGACGATACCCTCCTAGGAAGCTGGAGCCACCCTCTCAGTGAAGACCACGAACCGAGGGCCTGGTAAAGTGTCAGGGGCGGCGTTGGCCGCTATGTGTTTAGGCCATTGGCTGTGTTGTTGTATATTGTCAATTGTTATGTATATTTCATATATTTTGTGTTTGGTTTTCTTTCTGGGCTTCGGCTCACGGGTGCTCTATGGTGTAGGAAAGGGCAAAAGAAGGGTCGACCAACCATGAGTATGGAGAGTGTGGAGCGGCGGGTATATGTTCGGCCTACTTGGCTGCCAAGGCCAGGGATATTTTAGGAAAATGTCTTATAATGGTTATTTTGTCTCCTAGGTCGACCATAATTGTATTTTTGAGTTGTAAAGTATTTTTTAAACAGTATTTTGGGATCCCGTCTATATAAATTTTCCAAGATTTCAATGAATGACTAATATTTTTATACTTTATGTCTTTAAACGAGTTTTATTAAAGTTTGGTCACACTTTGAACCTAAAACATCGATTAGCGAGCTAATGACACATTTTTAACTCACATTGTAACGACTCTAAGGAAGTAGGGCGTTACATGTTAGATGACTGAGACCACATTATTATGTGGATATATTTGCAGTATATGGCTCGAGGCGATCCTAATGAGAAAATTAGTTGAATAGTCACAATAGGGTATAATACCCGAGTTGGGGTGAGCTTAGGGGTATTTTGGGAAATTTAACATATATTAGCGATTTATTGAGAAATGGGCAAGCATTTGGTGATTAGTTGGACATGACAGGATTAATTGGGAATTGGTAGGATGATTTATGGAATTAGCGAGAAACGAGGCAAATGACCATTTTACCCTTAGAAGAAATTAGAGGGTTGGGTTAGTATCAGGGGAAATTTGGTCTTTTGGTTATGGGATAAGGCTAATTGAACTCAAGGGAATTACCATAATATAGTTTAACAACCTCAGCTCTCTCTCTCTCTCTCTCTCTCTAATACACGATCTTTCTCTCCCTCTCTAGAGCCTAAGAAGTCTTTGAAGTTTTAAAGGAAAAGCCTGGGAATCAAGCTTGAGGATTGCGGAAATTAAGGTAGGAACAACTAAGTAAACTCCAAGGATTAAAGCTTCTAGCTGAGGTAAGGTTCCTGTTTTGTTTCTGCTGGGAATTTCAATTGTTAGGGTGAATTTGACTAGATTTTTGAGTGATGATTTATACCTAATTTGGGATGGTAATTTCAGTAGGTTTTGGGATGATTTATTGTGCCTAAACTACGTAATTAAGAGTCTTAGACTCGTTTCTGGACTTAGTACAGGTTTGGGTGTATAATCGGGTTGAATTTTGAGGTTGTAGCTGGAAAAAATGCTGAGAAAACCCAGGGAATTCTAGGTTCATGGGGGTGCGCTGCCCAATTCATGGTCGCCGCGGCCTGCGTGCCCCAGAAAGCCCTGGGAGGGCTGCAGACTTATAGGCTATTGGAAAACCAATCAGAGCACGCAACAAAAAACTTTGCGTGGTGGGCCCGTTGTTGTTTTATTTTTATGAAGCAACACAACAACAACACACAAAAAATTTCAATAATCATATAAACAATTTATATGACCAAGAAAAAAATCCAGAAACATTATCATACAATACTATTAATCATGCAACAAATATATAAATATATTTATATATACAACATAAAAACACAAAATATCAAGAACGTGAACTTTTACCTCTTAAAGCCTATCAAGTGTGCTTGAGTCTCTTTTGTATTTTTATCAATTTTCCTATCGAAAGCTTTGAGTACTCAAACCACGATCTTTCGGAGAGTTCTCTACACCTCAACATGTGTGTGGGAAAATAGAGAACATGAGTTTGTATTTTAGGAATCACAAGTATTTCTCAACACATGAGAACTTGGATTAAGGTCTGAGAATGGCTAGAATAAAAAAGAAGAAATAGAGAGAGTTTTTGTCTGACAAAAGCTCCGAGAACTATTCTGAATTTTCTCTATATTGTTGTGTGTTTCTATTGTGTGTCTCTTGTATTTTTTTTGTTTTATTTCTTCTTCTTCTATATCATATATATAGAGAGATTTATGTTACCTTATTATTCCTAATAATATTAGTAATATGAAGTATTATAATAATGATGATAAGATTAGATTTTAGGTAAAAGGCTAACTTACCATATTTGAAAAACCATTTTCAAATTATTAAATAGTTAAATAAATAAAATAAAAAATACACAGATACAATATCTGTATAGTGGTACACGCATGACACAGTCCTTGGACTGTGTGAGACGTGTACAACTATTCCCTTTTAAGGGATTTTGCATTTTTCTTTTATTTAATTATTTAACTAAATCAATATCCCACAAAATAAGGTGCTAATCTTTTTAAGGAAAAGATGACAACCATATTTCAAAATATAAATTTTAAATTCAAAATTCAAAATTAAAATTGATGATCATTGTTGACGCGGTTCTTCGCCAACAGATAATTAAGAAAAGAAGAGAAAGGGATTAGTGCTAATGTTGAACCGAAACAGATATATGATCTTAGAAATGAAAGGGTGACTCAAGACACATTTTTAAAGTGGTTCGAAGGTTAAAATCCTTCTACACCACTAGTCAGTATTATTGCTATATACTGGATATTTGATTACAGGGTATATTTCACAAGAGATAATCCAACCCTTATCAACTCCCAGGGTCTCCATATTTATAGGTGAAGGCACCTGGGAGTTGGTAAGAAGGTCATCCCGTGACCTTCTTACCTATAGTATCAACTCTGTGACATTCATGATTAATTCCTAAACCTGACACATGAGTGTGGTCAAATCAATAGGTAAGGAGATAATGGGCCGCACGGCCCAACCCAGCCGTGGGTGTCTGAATACGCACGTTCCTGCTGCGTGTCCGAGAAGTCAGGGGCATATCAGACACGTGATGTCTGATATATGCACGTTTACCTTGCGTGTGTTGACTTTACAAAGGGTCATAGCCTCCTGATCCAGATCGTGCCAAGAGCTGGATATTTAACTCGACCTTTGGCCTTCAGAGTCCAGACTCAGTTCTTAGGCAAGCTTGGCGAACCCTTGGGTTACCTCGAGCTAAGGAGGTACGAACTTATGAAGGTAGCTCCGATTTTGGGGATGTCCACGAGATAATCATGATTAGGCCGCAGCTTAGCTCGCTAATCAGCCCATGGGAAAATCAGGGCGTACATCTGCCCCCCAAGACCCTGCTCGTGGTATACCACATCGGATAAGTCCACAGTGGGGGCTTTTAGGCTTTCCCATTCACTCTTCATATTCCACATCTTACGTAGGCGCCTGACACGCGGAACATCGTGGTTGGTGACGGTACGTCTTACGAGAACCGCATTTAATGGCCTAGCCTATGCCCAGCCGTCGTTTCGTATTTCGAGTGGAGGGCCTCGGATCCCTCATCAGGGCCATCCAATGGCCCTCTATACGTGACCCTTCACGTATATAAAAGGGGTGGCCACCCTACGCATGGGCCACCCTTTCATTTGAAATCTCTCAAAACTTATTTCCTTCTTCTCTCTTCATCTCAGAAGAAAAAGAAAACCTCTTCTTTGCGACCGCCATTCTCAGTTGTTCAAGAAGCTCAGGCGTAAGGACTCCTTCAAAGCTTTGGAAACAAACACTCCGACGAAGCTCCCACCTAGGCGACACCTTCATCCACCTCCCAGCCAAACACTATAAGTCTCCTGACCATGCGTGTTTTGAAAATACTTTTCACTGTAGCTTAGGTAAATATTTACTGTAGCCACATGCTAGGGTTTACTGGTTTTTGTGGGTATGAAGGGTGAAAGCCTTTTAGGTTAGGGTATTTTTTCTGTAGGAAAACGTTTGGGAGTATGGTTTATAGGATGCATTTTCTGGGGAAAATTTATGGGTAGAAGTTTTGGTACTTTGGGTGCAAAACAGGGTAGCTTAGGGGACATGCTTCACAGGCAGTTTTGCCTTCCTTGCCTATTGAAACTTCCCCCCCAAGGAAAATTCTATCCTGACCCTCCTGACACACGAATTCCGAGTAATCTGGGATCTGTTGGGAGCACAGACGCGTGTTCATAGAACCGCGTGGTCTCACTCTCCACGGGCTGGGCTTACCTTAGCTCGTGCAAATAACACTTTGATTCTTCCCCATGCTTAGGTCGCCTTTTCTCAAATCTTTTCTTTTGTTCGCTAGGCGACCAGATGGCACCAAAGAGGAATGCCCCACAGAAGACCGTCGGCAACTCGGCCTCCCAGCAGGACAAAGGAAAAGTGGTAATGCCTGACTCCCCGATCCCCCGCTTTGGGCCGGCAGTGGAGAAGGAGCTCGAGGTGGCTCCTGATGCATTTTTTGAGGCGGAGAGGATCGTCTCAAAGATTACCAACCAGACGAAGATCAATAAGATATTCCTCTCCGACAACATTGCGTTGGGGAGGACGTCAGTGATTGCCTGACCTCCCGCGGAAGGCGAGCGGATCTGTGCGCCGCTCGACGAATCGATCGCGGCCTGGAGTGGCGAGCATTTTAAGGCGGGGGCCTTCCTCCCGTTGGATCAGTATTTTGCTGACTTCCTGAATTACGTGAGATTGGCCCCATTTCAGCTACCCCCCAACTCTTATCGGTTGTTGGCGGGGTTGAGATATTTATTTTTGAAGCACGAGTGGGAGGTCCCCACTCCAGCGGACATTTTGTACTTCTTCTGCCTCAAGGCCAGCCCGGACCAGCGGGGGCGAGGCGATGGGTTTTAATACTTAACCCGATTTCCCAATACGGCTGCGGTCATCGAGCTGCCCAGCCACCCCAACGACTTCAAGGATCAGTTCTTCATGTTGACGGGCTTAAGAAATTGCGAGCTCCACTACTTCAATCGTCCTCGTAAGTGTTTTTTATCCTTAGCTCGTAAGTTAAGTGTCGTTTTAGCTCCTCCCGTATCCCTTTCTGACTTAGACTAATCCTGCAGCCATCTTCGCGAGGACAGAGAAATCTGTGACCCTTGGGGCCCAATATGAGACACTGGCGGGCTTGCCCCCCAGTGAGAAAGATTACCGCGTGCTCATAACGGACGAGATGATGGTGGCCTGCAAGCTGATTTTCCCAAATCAGACTTTGAACCTAAAGAGGCCCCGAGGGCTTCCCTCAGCTCGCGACACCAGACCCATCATCGTGGAGGAGGTCGCGGGGGATGAAGATGAGGAGGACGAGGACAACGAAGTTCCGCTCGTGAAGAACAGAAAGCGGGCTTTGGAGGTCGCCCAAAGGACGGGCGAGGAGAGGATCCAATCCGGAGCAGCCGCGGGTCCTTCTGGCCAAGGTAACCCTTACATGTTTAGGAATCTAGATAGGGCCACAGCAGACCCCCAGCTTGCTAGGTTCAATCCTAGGCAGCTCCTCCATCGTCACTGAAGTGATCCGGACCTGAACACAACCCTGCTCCATTGTGTCGACCGGCTTGTGCTGGACTACCAAGGTAGCCGGCCTAGGGGTACCGTAGTAGTAAATAACACCCTAGCTTTTAGGTCGATCCTATTCGAGGAGTATGGGACAAACCATTGGACATGGCCATCACTCCGGAGGGGTGCCGTAGCTCCGGGGCTTAGGAAATATGTAGAGGAATCTAGCCCTGAGTCAGCCTCGGACCCAGAACTTGCGCCAACTCGGGAACTAATCAACTTAGATTCTTCTTCTAGCTCGGGGGGTAGGATTCCCTTAGTATTCATATACTCGAATTTCTATCTTTACCCCTTTTTTGCTTTTGCATGATTGCTAACTCTCGTACTAACCATGTTTTTGTTTTGACAGAAGAGATGTCTCTGCCCGAGGAAAGCCTGAGAGGTGCGGTCTTCGGGGGGAACCCCCCAGCTGGGGCCGCTGGGCCAAAAATGAATAGGCTTCGGACGTCCAAGCACGCCGCCGGGACCTCCGCCAAGTCTCCTGCAAAGGAGAAGGAGCAAGCCCCAGCTGCCCAGGTCGTGGGAGTGGTTCCTCCTGCTGTGGGGGGAAGCAACATGCCTCCACCCCCTCTGCAAGCTCTGGCGGCCGTCCAGGACACAGGAACGGAGCTCGGGACTTCGACCATTGTACCCTCCAATGTACGCATCCCAGTCAATCCCTAGGACCTGGGGAAGATCCCCGAGGCCTTCCGGGGAATGGTGTATGAGTCGGCGAACTACGCCGTCAGCCATATATACAAGTTTACCGAGAAGGAGCTCCGGGCCATCGAGACAATGAACACGGTGGGCGTGCTGGAGTCTTCACTGGGCATGACCCTAACGGTAAGCTGACTTACCCTTTTATGGCTTTTTATTATTACACTTTGCCCTATTTTTTTTTCTTTTTTCTAAGGCAATTGTTTTTTCACCTTCACAGAGCGTCGTTGCCCTTCACCGGAGCATCGCTAGGACCAAAACTCAGCTGAAGGACATGAGGAGCGAGCACCAGACTACCTTGCAGGCGGCTAAGGATGCCTTGGCGGCCTCGCATGTTGAGTTGGAAAAAACCCACTCGAAGGTCCAAGAGCTCGAGACCTCCCTTGCCACCTCGCGGACAGACCTAGATGTCGCAAAGGCTGAGGTCCAGGGCGCCCAGGCTACCCTAGAGGCCGAACGGACAACTTCGGAAAAGTCCTTGGAAGATCTGTTCTACCATTGCTAGGCCTACAATCCAGACACTGACTTCTCCTTCATGTCAGCGAGCCTCTGGGAGCGCTTGCTGGTGAAGTTCCAAGCTCACCTTGATAAAGAGGCGCCTTCTGAGACCGGGGAAGGCTCTGGCGCAGCTGAGCAAGGCGAGACGGCGACCTCCAAGGGGCCACCTGGCGGAGCTTAGGGCGTTTCTTCTCTTGTGCCCTTCACTATATTTTAATATTACATTTTTTTTAATGTAACCCTTGCATGAGGTGCTTCCACCTCGAAACAATTTGATTCGATGCTTTCAATTGATCCTCTTTCTTGCCTTTACGCGTTTTGGTTACAATTTCTTGAAAAACTTAGTTCACGCTAATCTTTATCCATATCTCGAGCTCTTTAAGAAGAACAACGATCAATAGATTTAAATCAACTTCTAAGTTTTATGACCCGGTTAGGACCAGAAACTTAATTTGAAAACTTAGTTCGCGTTAACTTTTATCAATATCTCGAGCTCTTTAAGAAGAACAACGATCAATAGATTTAAATCAACTTCTAAGTTTTATGACCCGGTTATGACCAGGAACTTAATTTGAAAACTTAGTTCGCGTTAACTTTTATCCATATCTCGAGCTTTTTAGGAAGAACAACGATCAATAGATTTAAATCAACTTCTAAGTTTTATGACCCGGTTAGGACCAGGAACTTAATTTGAAAACTTAGTTCACGTTAACTTTTGTCCATATCTCGAGCTCTTTAAGAAGAACAACGATCAATAGATTTAAATCAACTTCTAAGTTTTATGACCCGGTTATGACCAGGAACTTATTTTGAAAACTTAGTTCGCGTTAAATTATATCCATATCTCGAGCTCTTTAGGAAGAACAACGATCAATAGATTTAAATCAACTTCTAAGTTTTATGACCCGGTTATATCCAGGATAGGACTTAGTTAGCATTAACCCTTATCAATATCTCGCGTTTTTTAAGAAAAACAAGGGTCAATCGATATGAATCAACTTCTAAGTCATTAAGGAGACCTGGTTATATCCAGGTACCATATGCCCTCCCAAGTAACTGGGAAAGGGTCTTTCGTGGTTACTTTAGATTACACTTGCAAACAAGTACAAAAAGCTGATTCTCATTAATACATAAAAAATGGCCCTCCTAGGCCTTACAAGTGAATCATTGATAATATTTCTTTAGATGGATGGCGTTCCAAGTCCGCGGGACTGTCCCTCCATCAAGCCGAGCTAACTTATAAGTTCCCTCCTTAATGACTTCGATGACCTGGTACGGTCCTTCCTAATTTGGTCCCAAGACTCCCTCTTTGGGATCTTTCCTGGCCAGGAAAACTCTCCTTAGGACCAAGTCACCGACGCTAAAGGCGCGCTTTTTGACTTTGGAGTTGAAATAGCGAGTGATTTTTTGCTGATAATGGGCGAGCTGGAGTTACAAATCTTCTCGCCTTTCATTAACTAGGTCTAGGGAATTGCACAATAGCTCGTGGTTGCGGTCCTGGTCGTAAGATTGGACCCGATGCGAAAGCACCTTAATTTCCACGGGGAGGACTGCCTCACTTCCCAAGGTTAGGGAAAAAGGAGTATGACCCGTAGGAGTCCGATGCGAGGTCCGGTATGCCCATAGGACCTGGGGGAGCTGTTCCGGCCAGACCCCCTTCGCTTCATCTAATCTCTTCTTGAGGCTCGCCTTTAGAGTCTTGTTGACAGCTTCGACCTGGCCATTAGCCTGAGGATAGGCCACGGAGGAGAAACTTTTCACAATTCCGTACCTTTCACAAAACTCGGTGAACAGGTCGCTGTCGAACTGAGTGCCGTTATTGGAAACGATCTTCTTGGGCAGGCCGAACCGACAGATAATGCTTTTAACCACGAAGTCAAGCACTTTTTTGGACATTATCATTGCCAGAGTTTCTGCCTCAGCCCACTTCGTAAAGTAGTCGATGGCTACCACGGCGTAACGGACCCCGCCTTTTCCAGTGGGGAGGGCGCCAACCAAGTCTATCCCCAAAACGGCAAACGGCCATGGGGACGAGATCATCTTTAGCTCGACTGGAGGAGCTCGGGAAACTACGGAAAAATGCTGGCACTTGTCGCATTTCTTTACGTATGAAATCGAGTCCTTGGACAGAGTTGGCCAGTAATACCCTTGCCTTAGGACTTTTAAGGCCAAGATTTGCCCCCCGGTGTGGTCTCCGCAAAATCCCTCGTGCACCTCCTGTAGGATGGTCTTTTCTTCGCCTCGAAGAACACATCATAGGAGAGGCAGGGAGTGCCCACGCCGGTATAACACCCCATCTACTATAGTATACCTGGGAGCTTGATAGAGTACTCACCGCGCATCATTACGCTCTTCAGGCAGCTTTCCCTCGACGAGATACTCAAGGATGGGGGTCATCCAGGTCGGTCTGACATCGATCATCTCGACCTCCGTCCTGACATACACTATGCTTGGTTTCTCCAAGAACTCTATGGGCACTAGCCTCAAGGTCTCCGTTTCCCCAGAGGTGGCGAGCTTGGAAAGAGCGTTTGCATTAGCGTTCTGCTCCCGAGGTATCTGTTCGATCGAGCCTCGCTCAAACGCGGACAGCTCAGCTTTTACCTTTGCCAGATAGGCGGCCATCTTGGGTCCCCGTGCTTGATATTTTCTTAGAACCTGGTTTACCACGAGCTGGGAGTCACTGAAGCACTGGACGGAGCCCGCCTTCAACTCCTTTGCTATTCTTAGCCCGGCCAGCAAAGCTTCGTATTCGACCTCGTTGTTGGAGGCTTTGAATCCGAATCTCAGCGCCGAGTGGAATCTATTTCCCTCGGGGGATATCAAAATGATTCCAGCTCCAGAGTCGTTCTCGTTGGACGAACCATCTACAAAGATCCTCCACGACGCCTAGGGCGAGGTGACTTGGGGTGAGTCTTCTACGGGATCCTCCCGGAATCCCGAGCATTCTGCTATAAAATCGGCCAGAGCCTGACTTCTTATAGCAGTTCACGGAGTGTACAAAATCTCGAACTGACTGAGTTCGATTGCCCATTTTAACAAATGTCCCGATGCTTCAGGTTTTTGCAAAACCTGCCTTAAAGGTTGATCGGTCATGACGTGTATCGAGTGGGACCGGAAGTACGGCCTGAGCTTTCGCGAGGCCGTGATGAGGCAAAATGCCAATTTCTCCATCAATGGGTACTAGGATTCAGCCCCGAGAAGTCTCTTGCTGATGTAGTAGACTAGTTTCTGAACTCGGTCTTCTTCTCGTACCAACACGGCACTAGCTGCATCCCCAGTGACAGCCAGGAAGAGAAAAAGAGGCTCTCCTGCTTTGGGTTTGGATAGTACGGGCGGCTCGGCCAGATGTCCCTTCAGGTCGAGGAATGCGCTTTCACACTCGTTTGTCCATTCAAACTTCTTGTTTCCTCGGAGCAGGTTGTAGAATGGCAAACACTTATCGGTGGACTTGGAAATAAACCGATTGAGGGCGGCCATTCTTCCTGTCAGGCCTTGGACATCTTTCCGCAACCTGGGCGAGGGAAGCTCGAGCAGTGATCTGATCTTGTCGGGGTTTGCTTCGATTCCTCGGGTATTGACTATGAAGCCCAGGAACTTCCCAGACGCGACTCTAAAAGTGCACTTCTGTGGATTAAGCCTCATGCCATACTCCCATAGTATCTTAAAACATTCTTCCAGGTCGGAAACATGGTTATCGGCAGTCTTTGACTTGACTAGCATGCCATCAACGTAAACTTCCATGTTTTTCAAGATCTGGCCTGCGAACATTCTGTTTACTAACCTTTGGTAGGTAGCTTCGGCGTTCTTCAGACCGAATGACATGACCTTGTAACAATAAACGTTAGTCGGGGTCATGAAGTTGGTGTGTTCCTGGTCCGCCAGATTCATGGCGATCTGATTGTAGCCTGAGTACGCGTCCATAAAGGACATGAGCTCGTGCCCCGCCGTGGCATCTACCAGCTGGTTAATCCTTGGTAGTGGAAAACAATCCTTTGGGCAGGCTTTATTCATGTCAGAGAAGTCTATGCAGGTCCGCCACTTTCCGTTGGGCTTCGGGACCAGCACGGGTTTGGCGACCCATATTGGAAACTTGGCTTCACGGATAAAGCCGCATTTCTTGAGCCGGGCCACCTCTTCCTTCAAGGCTTCAGCTCGAGCTGTTCCTAGGCGTCTTTGCTTCTGGGACTTGGCGGGAATGCTTTTATCCAGATGAAGTGTATGCATGATGACACTCGGGCTGATTCCCACCATGTCCTCATGGGACCATGCAAACACGTCCAGGTTATCCCGCAGAAACTTAGTCAGCTCTGCCTTCCTCTTGCTACAGAGGTTTTTCCTGAGTTTGACCATCCGTGATGGATTCTGCGGATCAATGTTCACTTCCTCAAGCTCCTCAATCGCCTGGAGCTCGGATCTGTCCTCGCCTATTCGGGGTTCAATATCCTCACTTAAGACAACATTTTCCCCTTCGGCACTTTGAGGTTTTTCAATCTCAGGATCAACTAAGGGTTCCTGAGATTCCTCTTCACCATCTTGAATGGCCATTGCCAGCTGCCCGGGTTTAGACTTTCCCTTCATGGAAATGTTGTAGCATTCCCTGGCAGCGAGCTGATCGCCATGGACAGTGCAGATTCCCGTGGAAGTAGGGAATTTCATCGCGAGGTGGCGAATGTAAGTGACGGCCTCAAACGCCATGATCGTAGGTCGTCCCAAGATCGAGTTGTATGCAGCGGAGCAGTCGATGACCACGAACTTGAGGAGCTTGGAGACTGTCCGAGATCCTTCTCCTAGGGTGATCACCAGCTCGATCATCCTTATTGCTGCTGATCCCTCTCTCGAAAAACCATACAACATCATGGAGGTCGCCTTTAGCTCGGCGACGGTCAAACCCATCTTCTCCAATGTGGATCGGAACAGGAGGTTCACCGAGCTCCCGTTGTCGATCAGTACCCTCCTCACCCTCCGATGGCGAGCTGAATTGCCACGACCAAAGGGTCATTGTGAGGGAACTGGACATGGCTCGCATCTTCCTCCGTAAAAATGATCGGTTGCCTCTCCAATCGCTGCTGGTTTGATTGACTCTGCTCCGGGACGAATTCTACTCCGTTATGAGCCTTTAGTTCGTTCACATATCTCTTTTGGGCACCTCTACTCGTGCCGGCCATATGCGAACCTCCAAAGATGGTGGATATCTCTCCTCTAACCATGGGAGGAGGGACGTCCTGATCTACCCGAGGCCCGGGTTGACTGGCCGGGACTTCTGGAGCAGGTTGACTTGCTGGAACCCTATTCCGTGTGTATTGAGCCAAGGGACCGGCTCGGATGAGAGTCTCGATCCCGTCTTTTAAATGCTTACAATCGTCGGTATTGTGGCCAACATCGTTATGAAAACGGCAAAACTTGGAGGTGTCTCTCTTCCCCTTGTGGTGCATTAATGGCTCTGGCCTCTTCCAGGGGACTCGAGTAGAGTTAGCTAGGAAGATATTCTCCCTAGAATGGGTGAGCTCTGTATAAGTCGCGAAGACGGGCTTGACTTTTTCTATGAACTTATTCTTCTTTTGGCCATGCTGACTATTTTCGCCATTTCCCTTTCTTTTGCCTCCACCGGGCTGGTTGTTCTATGTGACATTTTGGGTCGCTGCCACGACCTCCGTCCCCACTCCAGCGAGTTGTTCGGGGACCTGGCTGGTTCCCGCAGCTGAGGCTTCGGCCTCCTCCAAGTTAATCCATTCTTGGGCTCTGTTAAGGAATTCATTAACCGAGCTGACTCCCTTCCTTTGTATATCCTTCCAGAGATCTCCTCCAACGAGGATTCCAGTTCTCATGCCCATGAGCTTGGAGCTATCATCCGCGTCTCTGGCTCGAGCAGCGAAGTTCGCAAATCTGCTCAGGTAAGCCTTCAGAGTCTCACCGGGCTGCTGCCTCACGTTACCCAGGGAGTCGACCTGAACACGGGCAACCTGGGAGGCTCGGAATGCCCTTTTGAAGTCTGCCGAGAAAGTCTTCCAGGAGCTGATTGACTGTCTTTTACTTTGCTTGAACCACTGCCTGGCAGGTCCAGTCAGTGTGGAAGGGAAGATTAAACATCTCAGCTCGGGGCCAATGTTGTGGGCCATCATTAGGGTGTTGAACATCCCTAGATGGTCCGATGGGTCTCCGTCCCCATTGAACTTTGACAGGTGCGGCATACGGAAACTAGATGGGTACGCTGTTGCTGCTATGCTGGGGGCAAAGAGTTCCATCTCGTCCCCTGAATCATATTCATCTTTTTCTTTTTCTGACAGAAGTTTCCTCATCAGCTCCTCCATCTGAGTCAGGCGCTCGAGGGTTTGGTCCTGATGTCTGTGGTTATTCTGGGGCTATTCAACAGCTCCGGACCCATTGTACATATTTGGTGGGTTATTGCCCCTCCTATCTTGAGAAAGGTTATTTGGGACATTCCCTCTGTTACGTACTTCGGACAGGGCCCCCCCTGAGCGAGCGTGACCATCTCCTCCTGCTAGATCCCCCCTATGAGAGTTAAGGCGATCTCGAAGGTCGCCTCCCTGGGTGGTTTGATGACTTTGTGCCGAACTCAAACGTTGACGCAGGTCTCCCCCAGAGAGATCACTCCGGTGACCGCCGGTCCAGTGGCTCCTGCTAGATAGGCTTGGAGTCCACCTTTGGTGGTGAGGATTTGGGCTTTCCCTTGGCGCCCTGCTATGCCGGGAAGGTCCAGCTGATGGTGGGTTTCTCCGACTACTCCCATAGGCTGGGATATCTTGGACGGGTTGAGGAGGAGACGGATATCTAATGGGAGATGGAGAACACTCAGCTGAGGAGCCAGCAAGCAATAGCTAATCAGCAGATCAAGGATGTGCTAGCCTGACTACCCTCTCTCACAACCGATGCTAACGTCAGAGAGAGGCAAGGCGAGGCTCCTAAGTCTCGCCGGGGTAACCGGTCCAGGCATAGCCGCTCAGACAGACTTCCAACATCCAACAGATAATTAAGAAAAGAAGAGAAAGGGATTAGTGCTAATGTTGAACCGAAACAGATATATGATCTTTGAAATGAAAGGGTGACTCAAGACACGTTTTTAAAGTGGTTCGAAGGTTAAAATCCTTCTACACCACTAGTCAGTATTATTGCTATATACTGGATATTTGATTACAGGGTATTTTTTACAAGAGATAATCCAACCCTTTTCAACTCCCAGGCACCTGGGAGTTGGTAAGAAGGTCATCCCGTGACCTTCTTACCTATTGTATCAACTCTGTGACATTCATGATTAATTCCTAAACCTGACACATGAGTGTGGTCAAATCAATAGGTAAGGAGATAATGGGCCGCACGGCCCAACCCAGCCGTGGGTGTCTGAATACGCACGTTCCTGCTGCGTGTCCGAGAAGTCAGGGGCATATCAGACACGTGATGTCTGATATATGCACGTTTACCTTGCGTGTGTTGACTTTACAAAGGGTCATAGCCTCCTGATCCAGATCGTGCCAAGAGCTGGATATTTAACTCGACCTTTGGCCTTCAGAGTCCGGACTCAGTTCTTAGGCAAGTTTGGCGAACCCTTGGGTTACCTCGAGCTAAGGAGGTATGACCTTATGATGGCAGCTCCAGTTTTGGGGATGTCCACGAGATAATCATGATTAGGCCGCAGCTCAGCTCACTAATCAGCCCGTGGGAAAATCAGGGCGTACAATCATCATTATCATCATCTTTTAAAATTCAATAAATCAAAAACTATTTTTGACTTAGCAATTTTATTATCTCCCACTCAAATAAAATAATTAATTTAAAAAATTAATTAATTAATTTATATATAGATATATATGAAATTCGAAATTTTATTTATTTAAATTAATATTTATATTTTTGAAATTAATAATTAATTATCCAACCTCAATTATCATATAATTTCATACTTGACCCGAAGAACAAAATTCTTCTCCAATTCCCAAATTACAGTTATACCCTTGTATCAACTCTTACATTGATATGGTGTTGATAGAGCCACCCAGGGGACCTATGGACCTATAATATCAAGCTCTAATAAATATTGTATTATTAATCAGATATCTTTGTTTAAATAATTATATTTATTAATCTCATGATTACTCCACTAAATCTATGAGATTGAACTCGTGATAATTATAGACATATAATTACTGAGTGCTTTATTAAGAATAAAGTGTCCATTGATATAATCACTACATACAACATTAATCCTCTATTAATGGTTCATAATGAAAAGGGAATAAAATTACTGTTTTACCCTTTTAGCTATATCTTGTTCCTAGAGTACCATTGACTTTACTAGTGATGGTTGTGTCACAACAAGTTTGCGACGTGAGCACTCATAACTTTTTTTGTTCCAAAAGTCAACCCAATAGGGAACCATTATTCAATCTATAAGAAGGTATAGATTCCATATCTTTTAAACTATGTCCCCAGCCCTACACATCATTGAGTCCCCAAAATAATTGTTCTTAGCCTGATCATTCTGACAAACCTTAACGCGTGAATCAGAGGATCAGATGACATATATAGGAGTTCATAGTGACCTTAGGATTAAGATCATTGTGTATATGGTCATCATTTGATGTGTTTGATTAATACTATGAAACAATGTTTAAACAAGTATTAACAAATCACATCTGGTCCAGTTCTACATACTCTCAGCATGTAAAGTACCTCCACTAAAGTGTCCTACTACACTAGTAACCCGGATCTAGGTCACATGTATTCATAATACAAACGAACCATACTTGCAGTAATTAATCTAAAGATTCCATAACTTTATTTTACTGCAAACTATTTAAGTTTATTATCTTAATCTTAATCCTCCCATACCAATATGAGATTAAGACCACATAGATAAACTTTGGAATTTTCTGATATTCACTTAATATTATCATATAATATCGAACATAGGCCATATATGTATATAATAATTCAATTCAATTCAATTCAATTATTTATTTCATTTAAAATATTTGTCAACTACAATTGCTTTAAGGGCACTATTCCCAAAACTCTCCCATTTTTCCTAAAGAAAATTGAGGCATCTCCTTTAATATGTCAATCATATTCTCCTGACTAATTTTGTTTAACAAAGTCTTTGTAACAGTTTAAAAAAAAATCTGTTTTGAAGTTATCTTCAAGATTATTACATCAATTATGTAAAATTGTCTTGTATTCAATGATACTTCATTTCATGTGCTTTACCCTCTCATGATTTCTACTTCTTCTAGAATAGTTGTATCTCCATTGCTTTCGCAATGAGATGCTAGATGTCTAACACATTTCTAGATTAATGTGTTTCCTCCACAATTATGGAATCTGATTGCGATATCAATCTTTGAAGATTTAATATCAGATCATCCATTGGGATTTTAGGTCTCTGCCTAAATGCACATACATATAATCTCTATTATATTTAAGATACTCACAACTAAGTCCTTATAATTATTCAATGACTCAATCCTTAATGGATTGATAACTACTGACTATTCCCACCGTTTAGCAAATATCAATTCAAAAATATAACATTCGATAAATTAAACAGAGTATCACTGAGTTGTAGGAATGCTGTCTCATGTCCTCTTTTCTAGTAAAAGAAAAAATGGACATTTATTATTTAGATAATACATCCTCCTTACCGGGAAGGCAAAAATCCTTTCTTGGATTTTGTAATCTAAAGTGTTTAAGCTTCTTATCTATATAAGTTGTTTGAGACAGAGCCTAAGGATTGTTCTTTCAATCTCCACAGAATTGAATGTACAGAACATTATTGGCTTTTCTAAATCCAATATTTAGAAATGTTCAGCTAACCATTTCTTTTCTATTGACGATTTCTCTTTATCAATCCTATTGATTAGAACATTGTTAATATTAAGAATAAGAATCACAACAGAATCTATATGGTCGAGATCTTCAAATGTGTCATGTCAGCCATTCTAGTTACTTGGACATTCATTTAAATCAATCTCATAATCCATGCATAAAGCAGTGGACAAGAGTATGTAAACAAATTCAAGTTTGGCTATAGAGAAGACATCTATTCAATTAATAAAATCTTCTTTCTGTTCACAGCCTTAGGCTATTAATCTAACTTTGAAAAGTCTGTACTTTCCTTTGTTCTCCTCTTCATCTTGAATATCCTGTTTCAAACTGAAGTTCAATGAACTTTAGTTGGATGTTCAAGAATCCAGATGTCATAGAATTCCAAATTCGATTTATAGATTCATGGTGTTTCAACCATTGTTTTCTGTAAAAACTTTTTCATTTCATATACTAGTATGTAAATGAAGTATAGTTAGATTGTGTAACTAAAGCTCCCACCACAACAATGCTTTACAGAATTTGTGATATTCTTTGGTTTTATCATTGTTAATTATCAGTAACTTGCTTACTTGACTTGTAGTCATTATTTCTAGTACAACTTAACTAGAAAATATAGTGATTATAATAATCATGCTTCATTAAAGTAGCATTTAAATAGATACAAACTCTTTTGTATTCTTTTATGATTATTAAACGGTTTCACTAAATGAATTCATGGAAATTTTATAATTTTTCATTCACACAACCACTTGTGAATCCCAACTTCTAAGTCTTCGATGCTGTACAATCAAACATATATAGAGTATAACAAGTGTTAAAAGTATAGAAATAATAAAGATGATAATGACTACTCATTATCTATTTAATCTTATCCAATATGATTATTTTCCATTTCTAAAATACTAATTTACTTAGCATTCTAGTTGTATGTGAGTTGCATTTGAATCCCAAGTTCACATGCCAACTACTTGAATTCAAAATTCAAGTTTAAACTTCCTTTAGATAAGATCAAATGAGTCTCTAAGTGCTTTTACTTTGAATGTTGCATAAAAATTTCTAGAAATTTTCTTTGCATTTGATTAAAGTTAAACATATCTAAAATAGATGTCAATCAACATTGACTTACTATTTATTATTTCCTTTAACTTTGAACATTAAAAGGTTCAACATACATCTCTATGTATTAGCCAAACGATTATGTGATTTTTGAGCCTTTATTAGAGAAAGGTCATTTGGGTTAACTTTAATTAATAGACTATACAATCAGGGAGAGAACCATTGAATGGTTGCGATAAACGACCGTCTTTTATTTATTTTATGAGACTAATTAGTTACAAGCCAATCTAAAAACTAATACACATATATGTTTCACTTAATTGGGACTAGAATAAAATGTCTTATTAAATCTATGATTTGCACAATAATGAATAATTCATAATTATCATTTGTACTCATTGATGAAATAGGTGGAACAAGTATATTACAAAAAATAACTAAAATTCCATTTTTAGTAATTACCAATTTATTTAAACCGTGTGAATTAATTAAAATGCGGAATGGTAATTAAATGTTTACACAGATAGCAGTTCTGTCGGGACAGAATCCAAACTTGTCATGACAGAACTGAACACAATAAATAGACAGTGCAAAAAATAAAGAACACACTGAATTTTTACAAGGTTCAGAAACCCTTTCGGATAACCTACTCCTTGGGGCCACTCCCAAAGAATAAACCAATTAGTAAAGAAACAATGTGTACAAAAGCATTGACTTAAACAATGTAAGACTCCCTCTTAAACTATTGCCGCAATCTTGTTGTACTATTCTCTACGAATCTGATTTGATGAAATGCTGATTCTCTTGAACTCCCTTCAAAGAATAGCGAGTGCACACTTCCTCCCAACGTGAGACTTAGATAGAATCCTCTCCCGAAGATCCTTATGAACACGTTCACAATAGACACTATCTGTTTACAATGGAATAGATAGATATCCACAAGTACACTCAGCACTCTCACAAAGATTAAGGTGAACAAACTTAATCTCTACAAATAAAGACATTCTTCAAAATAACATAATGTTTATAAATATTCAAAATGGAAGAGGTGAAAATTCCAAAGGCCTTGGCAAGATATTTATAGGCAGGGAAATCGTCCAAGGCCATCATTTTCTGGTTTCTTTGAAATCAATTTGCGAATTCCTTTGATTTAGGAAATCAGCCAGCCAGATGAATTCTGTGTCGACAGAAAAGGAAACTGATGAGTCAGTAACGTAATCAGTTTTATCTGGCAGAACGAACATGGTCATTTCTTTTGACCATGTTCATTTTCGACACCTTCTTTATTCCAGAATAGACATAATCCCACATAATCCCTTAAAATAATCTCAAGATATTTTCACAATATATTTTTACCAAAAATTGATTATTTGTGATAAATAAGGCAACAAATATATTCACACTTAATGATATTTTCACATTACAAAATCAGCTAAAAATATTGCTAATTAATCCCAAAATCAATATGGAGATATGCTACTAATATTCTTTAAACATTTTAAAATATTTTGTCTAAATTAAAGTTTAGCCAAAAAAGGATTTTACAATCTCCCCCTTTGGCAACTTGATAGACAAAAATATTTTAAGAGTTTATTTTGAAAGATCCTGCAAAGACAAAACATGTTAGAGCAAATAGTAATGGAATTACTCCCCCTGCGAAAATCATCTCAAATGTAACAAGGATCAAAACATAAAACAAGATAAACCGATCAAAATGAACCTTTTACTCCCCCTTGTTGTCTAGCAATAAGCCAAAGGAGTAACAGAAATAAGACAAAGGAAAAGACACTAAACAACGTTCTTTTACAATTTATTTAAATCAAAAAGAACCAAAACAAAATAAAACCCAATGGCCTCATTTGGAAGGACCCGCAGCAAAGTGAGACATTATGGTCGAGAGGAAACTCTTAAGACTGAACACTTCTATCTGAACAGATTCCAGAGTGGCCTTGACACCAGCGAGTTCAGTAGTGACAGAATCAGCATCGCCAGCCTTGAGAGCAATCCCTTTAGTTGCCTTTACTGATGAGGGTTCCTTCTTGAGTTTGTAGTCTGCACCGGCAATGGGAGGTGTCAAGATTTCATATTCCAATCGAAGAGACTTCTGAGAATCAAGTAACTTGTAGATCAAATGAGGAAACACCAAATATTGGCCTTTCTTTTTGGCTTTTCCTAAGGCAGTGATCTGATAAAAAATGAGTGTGGCAGGACCAACTTGGAGACCAGTCCCGACTTTGTACAGAAAGAAAGCCGTGTCAAAAGTAATGGTGGAGGTATGAGTGGTGGGAATCCAGTTGTTGGTGGAAAATTTGTGAAGCACGACATAGTAATGAGTAAGATCCGTCACTTTGAGTACCGAGTGAGGTTCCCAAACCATATTCTGTCCCACCAATTCAGATAACACCATATCTTTGTTGAATTCCACAGCAACATTGTCAACAGTAGGGGCAAATTGAGAATCTTGGCAATTTCAACAGCACTAAACAAATACCAATGCCCCCGAACATAAACTTGACCAAACATAAAAGACTTGCTATCAAATAGATCATCATTGAGATTAGCATAGAATTCTTGAACTATTCGAGGAACAAAACCATCCAACCCAGTTAAAGAACCTAACCACCCCCGATCCTCAATATTCTTAATGACCCCAAACACTTTATGGGTAGAAAATGAAAACAATTTCTCACAGATAAAATTACGATGCACATAATGCTTCATATTTTTCTCATTGTCATTGAAACAGAAATTCAAAGAGTGAGCCTTAAAGGATGAACCTTGAGAGACTTTGGGACCCACGGGAGACTTAGTGCGAATCTCTGGAATTTTCATAGATTTCTTGCCCTTTGGAGAAACAGGAGGGTCCTTGGATGGGTCAAACTCGGCTTCTAAGGCAACATTTTCATCAAGAGAGGGATCTTATTCAAGGGGGTCTTCATCAGAGGGAACACAATCTGTAGGTGGGTCAGATTTAGAAGAGGAACAAGGAGGAGGAAATTTCTTTACCTTCGACCGAAACTTGGAACGTGGAGTGGAACCCACGAGAGATGAGGCCTTTGGAGTGGAATCAGAAGGATTAGACCCTTTGGACTGAGGAGATTTTTGAGAAGATGAGACCTAGAACCATCCTTTGCTTTTCTTCTTGGGTGCAAGCACATCAGGGGATTCTGAGGAGTCAGAATGGGTTTTGGCCGAATCTCCGTCCTGAGCAGAGACATCATCTGAGGAGGAGGCTCGACCCCTTTTGGAGGACCCAGTGACAGAGCCGAGTGGAGCCACCAATGAAGAAGGTCTAGACGGTACTTTGGGGGCTTCTAGGTCCAGAATGACCATGGCCTTGCTCGTGGTGATGGAACCGTCAGTGAGGCTGGGTTGAGACAAGGTACTCTTCTGAGCCTTTTTCTTGGTGAGGGAAGGAGATGTAGTCATCGAGCCAGGCACTTCCTTGATAGATTGAGAGACACTTCCTCTGGTTCTCACCATGATTGCACGAGAATGAGAGAAAAACTGTCAACGAGGAAAAAGGAACCAGAAAAAAGTGAAGGATGGAGACAGTTGAGATATTGGGCCCAAGGATATCCGAATATAAAGAAAGGGAAAGATAGGGATTTGATCTTTTATTCCTTTATTTGAGAATTAAATGGAATAAACACTTTTGGAAAGTACATACTAATATCCCAACAATAACTGCCAACAATAGTGCACGACACAAAATTGGGAAACAAGCCAAAAAAAGAAACTTTTGATCTTAATGAAATATGAGATAAAGACAAAAACAAACATGATACAACATACCATTTTTTGACACACTCAGATTCGATTTCCCTTAAAAAGAAAGATATATTTTATTATTTTTTTATTTGTTTTTTTATTAAGTAATATATATATAACTGAATGTACCAAAGAAAATATCCCCTTTTTTATTGGTGCTCAAAGTCTTCGTGCCCTTGCATGTGGAGAAAGAAACAATCATTATTTCAAAACAAATTTTTACTATAAGGTTAGAAAATATGTTTAATATAAATCATGCTTTTATTTTTCAAAACAAAATATCACAAAACATTTACTCCTGTCACAAAAAATATTTTACTCAAATCAATCAGTGTGTATGAGACTTACAAATGTTGTCCAACAGTATATCTTTAAGCATTTGTGTGTGATTGTGAAAGCAGAGATCATTGCACTGTATGGTAATTTTAGCCTTTTTTAGGGACATTGCCCTATGTGGCAATTTTTAGCCTTTTTCTCAATGAGTACCCAAATTAGACGCTTTCACACTACACTGAAGGTTGTGTTTAGCAGTGGTAGAGTATCTTCTACATAATTATTAGTTACATAGTTCCAACTTACTCAAAGTTAGCAATTTACACAACTGTGTAGGTAGCTCTATTCTAAGATGGAGCTTGAAATACTTTCCAAGGATCAAATGTTCATACACAAAAAACATAGATTGATTTGAAAGAATATTAATTGGAGGGACTATTTGTTTTGAGTTTTATTTTAAAAAAAAAATGAGCATGAAATATATTAACTATAATTTCTAACATGAAGTAAAAATATATTTTGACATAATGATTGAGACTTTTTCGGTGAGCAAGGACAAGAAGACATCACACAACTTTTTCAAGCACGGGGATAAGGTACGACACAAAACAAATTAATTGGGACATACCCCAAGGATTTCTCGAGGGAATCAAACCTGACTGTATCAAGGGCTTTTGTAAAAATATCTGCAATTTGTTTGTCAGTCTCAATGTATTCTAAGATCAAAGTTTTATTTTCAACGAGTTCCCTAATAAAATGATGTCAAATGTCAATGTGTTTAGTGCGAGAGTGTTGAACAAGATTTTTTGAGATATTAATAGCACTAGTGTTATCACAGAAAATAGTCAAGGATTTAAGATCAAACCCATAATCTGTCATCATTTGTTTCATCCACAATAATTGCATACAACAGCTTCCTGTAGCTATGTACTCGGCCTCAGCAGTTGACAGGGAGATTGAATTTTGTTTCTTGCTATGCCAAGAAACCAGATTGTTTCCCAGATAAAAACATCCACCACTTGTACTTTTTCGGTCATCTGCATTGCCTGCCCAATCAGCATCACTAAACACAAACAAGGTTAGAGTTTGTTTCCTTTGAGTACCAAATTCCATATTCCTGAGTACCATTTACATAACGAATGATTCGCTTTACAATTATCACATGTGATTCCATAGGATCCCCTTGATATTGAGCACATACCCCTACACTGTAGCTAATATCAGGATGACTAGCTATGAGATACAAAAGACTTCCAATAATGCTTCTGTATAGAGTTGGATCTACTTTAACACCATTTTCATCCTTGGTTAGTTTGACTATGGTTCCCATTGGTGTATTGGCATGTTTAGCAGACTCCATCCCAAATTTCTTGACCAAATTTTTTGCATATTTACTTTGAGAAATGAAGGTTCCATCTTCTGACTGTTTGACTTGCAAACCTAGAAAATAGGTTAACTCACCTACCATGCTCATTTCAAACTCATCCGTCATTTGTTTGAAAAATTCTTGCACTAAGGTATTAGAAGTAGAGCCAAAAACAATATCATCAACATAGATTTGAGCAATAACAATATCAGAATCAACATTTTTGATGAAAAGAGTTTTATCGACTCCTCTTTTATATCCATTCAAAACAAGGAAATGAGTCAATCTTTCATACCAAGCTCTAGGAGCCTGTTTTAGACCATAGAGAGTTTTTTTAAGTTGAAAAACATGATTAGGATTATGTGGGTCTTCAAATCCTTTTGGTTGTTCAACAAATGCTTCCTCATTCAATATTCCATTTAAAAATGCAGATTTAACATTCATTTGAAATAATTTGAATCCAACAACACATGCAACAGCCAGTAGCAATCTTATTGACTTAAGTCTTGCGACAGGGGCAAAAGTTTCATTGAAGCCAACTCCTTCAATTTGAGTATACCTCTGAGCAACTAGCCTAGCTTTATTTCTTATTATTGTACCAAATTCATCGGTTTTATTTTTGAAGATCCATTTGGTACCAATAACATTTGTATGATTTGGTCTAGGAACAAGAGTCCATACCTCATTTCTTGTGAATTGTTCCAACTCTTCTTGCATTGCTTTTATCCATGACTCATCATTCAAGGCTTCTTTCACATTTTTTGGTTCAAAGCTGGATGTAAAACAAATGAATTGAACCAAATTCACATACCTTTTTCTTGTTACCATGCTTTCTTCAATATCACCAAGAATGAGATCTGAAGGATGATTCTTTTTAATTCTGGCAAAAGGTTCTCTCTGTATTGAATCTGTGATGATTTCTTGCCCTTCCTTTGTTGATCGATCAGATGATGTTGGAACAGATTCAACTTCTATTGCAACAGATTCGGTATGAGAGGGCACAACATCACTTATTTTCACTGCAGGAGATTCTGTCTGAGAGGTTTCGGCAATAAACCTATCAATTTGTTCTTCATTGGAATATTTAGAAAAATCTTTTAAATCATCAAAAACAACATTGGATGATTCCATAACAGTTTGAGTTCTCATGTTATAAACACGATAAGCTCTACTATTCATAGAATATCCAAGAAACACTCCTATATCACTTTTTGAATCAAATTTTCCAATATTCTCACGATCTCTAAGAACATAGCATATACATCCAAAAACATGAAAATAACTTACATTGGGATTTTTACCTTTCCAAATTTCGTAGGGAGTTTTGAAAGTACCTGGCCTAAGATATACTCGATTGATTGTGTAGCAAGCAGTGAATATTGCTTTTGCCCACAATCGTTTGGAGAGTTTCTTACTATTTAGCATTACTCTGGCCATCTCCTGCAAGGTTCTATTTTTTCTCTCAACAACCCCATTTTGTTCAAGAGTCTTGGGAGCTGAGAACTCATGGGAAATCCCTAGAGATTTACAGAAATCATCATAGACAGTATGTAACGACCCACTTATCTAGACTAATTGGACCATTATCGAAACTATACATAAAACTTACATTTTTACGAAAATACCATAATTTATTGAGTAACTTGCAAAATAAGAGTTATTTACAAATAAACAGAATACTAAGGAGGATTATGGGATCCCATTGTCTTTAAAAACAAAAGATGATTTAAAATAAAAGACATTACATAATAATGCGGAAAATACATGTAAAACCATTAAAAACATAAGAAGTGAGACTACATCCTCGAATCGAATAACGCTCGGCCCCTTGACTCCATTCATCATCGATACACATCCTCCAAGCGTCACGAATCTTACCGCCTCTAAACTTATTTTCCTGCACATAAACAGAAAGGAGTGAGCCTAATGCCCAGCAAGGAAAACCTAACACATAGTCATATACATAATTTCATAAGAAAACATAAAGACATATCATAACACATAATTCACTTATTATAATGGCCATTATTACTTGGGGTCCCATAGACTAAACAAGCTTATGCCCATGAGATTAGTGGGGTCCTACCAGCTAAATAGGCTTATGCCCACAATCTTTTTGGGGTCCTGTTAGTCAAATAGGGCATAAGCCCAAGCCTACAACATACACATCAATAACATATTCATAACAAAACATAACACATTAATAACATAAAACATATAGATAACATAAGCACATAACATATTAATTCTAGCCTATTTTCCTTACCAAAGTTACCGAGATTATGGACTGAGTTGGGACTGTTGGAACACTCCTAAAACCATAAGAAAGAGGTAGTCTAAAGAAAGGAGATGAAATGAAAGAGATGGAAAGACTAAACCATAGAAAACATACTTACCGACTTATATGCTTAAAAGCTTGGATTCCCTAACCAAAATAAGAATAAGGTTAGGGGACTGAGTAGAAGGTTTTGAGAAAGGAAATAACATAAGATACAGAAAGGAACTAGAGTTTTGGGTTTACCTCAAAGATTGCAAGATCAATCTAACATCCACCGAAATACTATAGCACTCACTTCCCAAAGTGTTTGATAAGCTTATGATGTTTAAGCTTATAGTTTTTCCCCAAACCAAGTGTTTACACTCTCACACTCACTTAACACTAGCAGCCTCTGAACTTAGAGCAAATGGTGAATAATGGCTGGGTACTAGGTCCTATTTATAGAGTTTGGGAATGAAAATATCTTGATTTTACTTGAATAAAAATAATGGCTTTTTAAGTGAAAATCATTTGAATAATCGTTCAGCAGAGGCTGAAGACTCGTTCAAAAGATGCTGGACTGTTGAAGGAGTTTGAATGGCTGAAGGGAAAAGAATTCAAAAGTATTTGAATTCATGCTGGTGGAGGCGATATATCGCCCCCTATAGGCGATATATCGCCTGGACCTTTGTTCCCGAGGCGACCGTGCATCGATTCGTGTTTTCCGTATCTACGTGCTGTGATATATCGCCCCCTATATCTGCGATATATCGGCATACGCTGAATATTTAAACACGAATTTACACATTTTTAGCTAAGTTTGAATGGAGTAAACAGCCTTGACTAAGCCCTCAACGTACTCAAGGCTGCTGACTGACCCTATAACATTCAAACTTTACCCTTATTTAATTTAATCCTCAAAAATACTTAATCCTTAATTACCATTCATAACATGTGCTTAAAATCCCATTGGTTGATGTCTAAACCTTATAATATAATAATATAATCCTTAATATCAGTCACATTAATCAAACCTTAGGTTATACTTAATATTCTTAAACTATAGATTAAACTTAGAAAATCTATAAGTACTACTATGAGTGTCCAAATAATTCCCGGTCTGAACCAAAAATCCATAGTAACAAAGATAACACTAAACATACTATAATACTACTAACAATTAGCTAAGTAAAGTTCTTGGACTCTACACAGTATTCTCAAATTCTTTACCATGATCACTTCTAATTCTCACAATCTTACCTATATTGCAATCTTTTTCAACTCTTAATTTAATGCATAGATTTTTGAAGCCATCAAACGTGTCTGATTTTTCCCTTAAGAAGTCAACCCAAGTAAAACGAGAAAAATCATCAACACACACAAAGATATACTCTTTTCCATTAATACTTTCAACTTGAATGGGACCCATGAGATCCATGTGCAAAAGTTCAAGAAATTTTGAAGTATTGATTCCCGTGACACTTGTGTGGGAGTTTTTTAATTGTTTCCCTAACTGACAAGGTTCACATTTACCTGCAGATTCTCCACCCAATTTGGGTAACCCACGAACTAACCCTACACTTGCAATCTTTTTTAAACTTTTGAAATTTATATGACCTAGTTTCTCATGCCATAAGTCAGTGGTATTACCTATGGTTGAGTGACATGTGAGAGTTGGCGAAAGAGTATAGCAATTATCAATGGATCTATATCCTTTCAATACACTCACACCATTTTGATCAATAACATTGCAATCATCATGAGAAAAATTTACTGTGAAGCCTTGATCACAAATTTGACTTATACTAATTAAATTAGACTTAAGGCCTTCAACAAGTAAAACATTTCTCAATTTTGGTAATCCATCAAGACTTAGAGTGTCTTTTCCAAGAATATTACCTGACATACCATCACCAAAGGTTACTGCACCACATTTCATAGATTTGAAATTGGTGAGTATATTTGCATCACCTGTCATATGTCTAGAACATCCACTATCAAAATACCAAGAGTTAGAGACGAGATTTATGACAAGTAAAAGCAACAAGACAGTTTTTTCATGCTTTTTCAACCCAAACACTTTTTGATGGTTTTCTTACAACATGTTTTGTTTTACTATAATGATTTAAATAATTGTTTTTGAAAAAATTCATCATGGTAAAACATCTAGGTCGGATGTGCCCTTTCACTCCACAAAAATGACATATTGGAATGAACCGATCTATGTTGGTTCTTTTGAGAAAATTGGTCTCTTTAACAGATGTGGAAACAGATTTGTTTTTTGTAGAATCAACTGTCTGAGATGTACCTGCAGAGACGTTAGCGGATGCAACAGAATGTATGCCAAATTTCACAAAAATGGTTTTGCCTTTTGATTTAACACCATTAGATCCTTATCTAGAAAAATTACCAGCTTTTTGTCCTGCACCAATAACATCATCCAAAATCCTGGAATTTGGATTAAGCATTTTAACACCTTTAACCATGTGGTTAATTTCATTTGATAATCTCTTAATTTCACAATCTTTCGCAATAATTTTATCCTCAAGCTTCTTCACAGTGTTTACAAGATCATCACTCTTTTCCTGTAAGGATTTATTATTGCTTGCCATTAGGCGATTATTAGAAGAAACCTTTAACCATTGATCATACATATCTTTGTATGATTATTTTAGGGAATCCTCGTCTAGATTAGACTCACTGGATTCACATTCAAAATTATCTTCCTAAATTGTGTTGTTCAGACAAACAACCCTTTTATTATCTTGCAAATTCAATGTTAATCCAGAAACAACAGAGGTTAAAGCAAGATTTAAGTTATCTTCCTCATCAATACTTTCAGAGTCCTGATCACTCCAAGTAGCTGCCATTGCCTTTTTATTTTTCTTCAGTGTGTTGGCACATTCAAAAGGTTTAGAAAATTGATTACCTTTGGAAGATTTGAAAGAGGATTTTTTGTTACCAATATTTTTCATGTATTTTTGAATTTTTTTGGTCAGCAGGGCCATTTCGTCTTCACCATCAATTTCATCTGAATCTTTTTATTTTTGATGATTTGAGAGCAACTGATTTTTCTTTGGGAGTACTTGGATTTTCCTTTTGGCGGATTTGTTGATTGAGTTCAAATGTTCGCAATGAACCCATCAATTCCTCTACTTTCATTGTGTCGAGATCTTTTGCTTCTTCAATTGCTGTGAGCTTTGTTTGAAACCTGTCAGGAAGCACTTTAACAATTTTTTGAACTAACACGTTATTTTAAAAATTTTCTCCCAAGGAAAAATATTCATTAGCTATATCAGACAGTCTTTCATAGAATTTTGTGAGAGACTCAGTCTCTGTCATTCTAAGATTTTCAAATCTAGTAGTTAACATAACAAGCCTAGAACGTTTTACATCAGCAGTTCCTTCAAATTGAGTTTGAAGGATTTCCCAAGCTTCTTTGGCAAATTCACACGAGGATATTAATTTTATGTATCCTTCGCCAACACCATTAAAGATAGCATGCAAGGCTTTGTTGTTATAACTGGACAATTTATCTTCAGCTCCGGTCTAATTAATTTCAGATTTTACCTTAGTGACATCATCGGATTTAGATGGAGGTGTCCAACCGGTTAAGATTGATCTCCACGCCTTTTCTTCTTGAGATTTAATATAGGATCTCATCCTAACCTTCCAATAAGGATAGTTGGAATCATTCAATAAAGGAGGACGAGTTATAGATCCACCTTCAGCAAAGAAAGACATTTCACAAGGCACAAAACAAACGGAAAGAAACAAGATCGCACTAAGAGTTTAGTAACCTGGCTCTGATACCAATTGAAATTCCGTTTTTAGTAATTACCAAATTAATTAAACCATGTGAATTAATTAAAATGCGGAATGGTAATTAAATGTTTACACAGATAGCAGTTCTATCGGGACAGAATCCGAACTTGTCACGACAGAACTGAACACAACAAATAGACATTGCAAAAAATAAAGAACACACCGAATTTTAACAAGGTTCAGAAACCCTTTCGGATAACCTACTCCTTGGGGCCACGCCCAGAGAATAAACCAATTAGTAAAGAAACAATGTGTACAAAAGCATTGACTTAAACAATGTAAGACTCCCTCTTAAACTATTGCCGCAATCTTGTTGTACTATTCTCTACGAATCTGATTTGATGAAATGCTGATTCTCTTGAACTCCCTTCAAAGAATAGCGAGTGCACACTTCCTCCCGAAGTGAGACTTAGATAGAATCCTCTCCCGAAGATCCTTATGAACACGTTCACAATAGACACTATTTGTTTACAATGGACTAGATAGATATCCACAAGTACACTCAGCACTCTCACAAAGATTAAGGTGAACAAACTTAATCTCTACAAATAAAGACATTCTTCAAAATAACATAATGTTTACAAATATTTAAAATGGAAGAGGTGAAAATTCCAAAGGCCTTGACAAGATATTTATAGGCAGGGATATCGTCCAAGGCCATCTTTTTCTGGTGTCTTTGAAATCAATTTGCGAATTCCTTTGATTTAGGAAATCAGCCAGCCAGATGAATTCTGTGTCGACAGAAAAGGAAACTGAAGAGTTAGAAACGTAATCAGTTTTATCTGGCATAACGAACATGGTCATTTCTTTTGACCATGTTCATTTTCGACACCTTCTTTATTCTAGAATAGACATAATCCCTTAAAATAATCTCAAGATATTTGCACAATATATTTTTACCAAAAATTGATTATTTGTGATAAATAAGGCAACAAATATATTCACACTTAAAGATATTTTTATATTACAAAATCAGCTAAAAATATTGCTAATTAATCCAAAAATCAATATGGAGATATGCTACTAATTTTCTTTAAACATTTTAAAATATTTTGTCTAAATTATAGTTTAGCCAAAAAAGGATTTTACAATAACAACTGAATTTATTATTCAAAATAAATACTAAACTTGTTCATTCATCAAATAAAGAATCTAAAAACATAGTTTCCAAAAAAAAAAAAATTTATTACAAAGTTGAAATTTAAAAATTAATTTCCATGTCAGTTATCTCTATGGTCTACCAATTGTCAATCATTTTTTTGTTTTTCTTTCGCATTCTTTTTCTTTCTTGAATAATGCGTTCCCGAAAACAAGACAAAAATATGGTGGAATAAAAATTTGAATCAACTATTCAAATATATTAAAAAGAGATGAGCAAACCATATTTACCTTTTCTTCTTGCAAACTTCTTAAGTGATCAAAAGAATCTCTTTTGATCCTCTCCCATATCTCGTATGTAGATCTGAGGTTCACATATCTCAATTAAAGATCGACTGGCATAGTCTTTAGTGTGCAATGACGAGGTAAATAATCATATCTCATCCAATTCGCATATTTTTTATGACTATCATAACCAAATAAAGTTGATGGGTCATCCGGAGGCACATTAATGATTGCATCATACACCTTTAGTTCATCTAGAATTATGTGTATGTTTCTGTTCCAAACATCTAGATTTTTGAAGTCTAAATGAAAAGTACTTAGGAAGCCATCACGAGGATTAACTGGTTCTTTCTCATTTCGAGGTTCTTGATCAGGATTAAGAGGATTAATCATTGTTGCTGGAAATAAATAAATAAAATATAATGAATTAAAACATATAATAAATTTTATATTTTTATTTGGAAAAGTAAATATGATGCATAAATGCAACATATAAAAACACATAAAAAAATATACTAATCAACGATAAAGTAATTTGAAAAGTTAATGGACCGCCTTAGGCTAGGTCAGACTAACCGCAAATTAAGTTTGAGACAAATCTCAATTTCATAAGTGAAAACTTAAAAACGTCTTTTTCTCTTTTGACGTATGAACTACCGCTAGTTTGGTTCAGATCCACTAGTCATGCTCGAAAGCCTAGATACACCTTTGGAGTGTAACCCATTATTTTCAATCAATGACTTAACTCAAGAGTGTGCCTTAGGGTCAGTCAAACTTGAAATACATCACTAATTATATTCTCATAAAAGAAGTCAACCTTGAGATAAAATAAACATATTTAGAAGCCTTTCCTTAGGGAGGTCTCAAACGGAGGCGACATGAGGCCCTTTCTATGCCTCTCGGTGTTCAACCAATAATGGAGACCATGAGACTTATTGTCATAACTCCCTCTCCCACTCACTATTTTTTTTTTGGAAAAGTGTGTTTTTCACAAAATAAATATATTTTTTAATTTAGTTCTAAAAATAAATTTAATTATTTTTACCAAATGATATTCTATTAATTACTTCCAATTAAGCAAAAATTAAAATTGTACCCCTAATTCTAATTCTAGTTATAATTTTGCTTTAATTAAGAGAATACCATTTATGTTTTAATAAAACATTTTTCAGTAAAACAACAAATTAAACAACTTTAATTTTGATTTACCATCATAACTAATCAAGAATAAATTTATTATTATATGAATTATCACATATAGTCATATAACAAAATATAGGTCGTTCCTAATAGCTTCTACAGGAATGTAATGCATGCCAGTTGCATACTGTGTGGGTATATGAATGGCATGTTATAATGCATGAAAAAAGATTAAACATTTTAATCACATTCAAGCATTTATAATAAATAAATAAAATAAAAGCGGGTATAGTAACTTTTGGGTATTTCTAGAAAAAATTACAACACATGCAAAAATATACAAGAAAAAAGAAACCTAGACTAATTAAGGCTTGATGAAGAGCACATTGATCTTCAACCTTGAGATGTAGTCTTTTGAGCCAATGCCACCCTTTTTCCATATCCTTTTGAATTATACAACTTTTTAATTATTTTAAACAAACTTTTAAAATAATTAAACTTTGGGTTTTAACACCCAAAAGTTTCTAAGGCCCAATTTAAATTTGGGTGATTTAATTCAAAAAATAAAATTAAACAATTTAATTTTAATAAATTAAAATTCAAGATAATTTTTATTTTGGATATCTTAATTAAAATAATTCTAATTACGGAAGATAGCAATTAAAACATTTTTAATTAGGGTAAATAATCACCAATATTTCAATTATAGAAATTACCAAATTAAAACCATTTTAATTCAATTTCTAATTTTTTAATGAAATGAATAATTAAAATTATATTTATGGTAACAACACATAAAATGTTGTACAAAGGGGTGGTGGCAGGTGGGAGGCTCAGTTGGGAGCTGGCGTGGGCACGACTGGGTGTGGAGGCGCAGCAAGTGCGCACCGCTATAAGCTGGAGGGCGCAGGGGCGCAGCTGGGTGCGGGGTTGGCAGCCAGTAGGCGCACGCAGAGGTGCGAGTGGGGTGCACAGGGGCGTGACCTGGGTAGCAGGCAGGCGTGTGCATGGATGCGACTGGGGTGCATAGGGGCGCGGCCTGGGCAACAACTCGAGGTCGGTGCCGGGGTCACAATAGAATTTTATACCCAGAATTTTATAGAAAAAATTACAAAAATCCTATGCACCAAATTGGCTTACATAATTCATCTAGAAATTTAAGAAAAATTCATAAACCCAAAAGCACCATAATAAACAACCCTGAAGAGTCTATCATCATGAAAAATAATCATCCATCCATTCAAACATATATCACATATAATATAAAAATGCATATGATCCCACACATCAATTAATAATATGTATAGATTAATGACCTGCTCTAGTACCAATTATTGTAAAACCAATCAGAGCACGCATCGTAAAACTTTGCGTGGTGGGCCCGTTGTTGTTTTATTTTTATGAAACAACACAACAACAACACACAAAATTTTTAAAAAATCATATAAAAAATTTATATGACCAATAAAAAAATCCAGAAACATTATCATACAATACTATTAATCATGCAACAAATATAAATATATATACACAATATATTTATATATACAACATATTGTAACAATCCGAATTTTCAAGACTCGATAATGCGAAAATATAAACATTTTCATTTAACAAAATGTCTCAAAAATCCGTATAAAAAAACTTTTTAAAAGTCGTATGGCCATACTTAACATTTAATACAAACATAATTTATAAATAGTAAAGTGAGCCTAGTTTATGAAAATAACACAACATTTCCAAAACCAAAATGGCTTTCCAAAAAGGTCGGTCAACATGTACATTCACAAGGTAGACTCCAGCGCTCACTAATCTGCCTTGCCCATGTTCTTACCTACAACAGGAAACAGCTAGGTAAGCGAAAACGCTTAGTAAGTTAAACTTTAAAACAAAAATCATGCAGAGAAGACAAGTGGTCACTCACAAATTTATTGTCCACAAATAACAATAGCTCACAAAAATTAGGGTTCCAGATCCATCCGGACCCTACGCAATCAATTTCAATAATGCAAAAGCGTCCTGACAAACTTATGGTCCTGCTTGATAACCAATGGCAAACTATTTCCTATAAACAGATAAATCCCTGCACTCAGAAAATCTCAGAGCAAGCAAATATAATATATCACAACTATTTCATATAAACAAAGAAATCCCTGCACTCAGAAAATCCTAGAGCAAGCAGGTATAATATATAACAATATAATTCGAGACCACACTCGCAATTTCCAACAATTCGGGCGTAACACACCCTCCAACATAAATGTTAATCTGTAAGAGACAACAGAGTCTCTACACTAAGATCTAGCCAATAAATATCCTCATCAAGAGTAACTATCGCATTACCTAGGGCGTCACTACTTATCCAAGAGTAAATCCCTCACAAGGGTAACCATCAAGTTACCTAGGGCATCACTACTTATCAAAGAGTGTAATCGAAGTTACATGGGTTTACAGAGACTTCTCTGTTAATCAGTGGTGCTGGTGAGCAGTTGCCCCTAGGGTGTTCAACCTCACTCAAACTTGGCAACCCCTAGTATCTCTAGGCACTCTCATTGAATGGCCAATATTCATGGCTACTATCCGGGAATAATTTATCAAAGCAATTGCTCGGGTTCTAATCGTTCACTGATTAAGTAAGCACGAGGGCCCCTAGGTCCAATTCATTTTGGCACCCCCAAGGTTTAAACCAACAATCCTCACCTCTTGGCCACTAGTCGTGGTAATGAACCGGATATAATAAAATCAAGCAGTGTGACGAGGATCAGCCGTCTAGAATATGACGGGTATCTACCAGTCTTATTTTCATAATCAGCACCAACTAGACTAATGTCTCTAAGCAAACTTTCTACGATAGTGTATATATGTGCATGTGTCTCTATACTAACATACAATACAATAGTCGTTTCATGTTGCAGCCACACAATAGAGGTTGACTTATTTGGAGTCCTTTGCTCTCAGCAAGATTTCATCCTCCAATGTATAATTTAGTTATGCTTAGCCAATACTGTAATTATCCATATAGTATACTCGGATTAATTATGGCACTTCATAATTCATTATTATTATTTTGGGCGGTTTGACCATTTTAAAAAAAAATCATTTGTAAGGATTAATAATCCTTACTTAGTTTTAAACCCATTCAAGAAATTCATACTAAAAAATCTGAGACTAAACCATAATTCTCAGGGAGACCTATCCTATGGTCTTGTCACCTAGCCTCGGGTATCACAATAGTATTTTCCCACAATTTGCTAAAAATCGTATTCTTTAAAAGTATCGCTATTAACCCGTACTTTCAATAGTCGGTAAAATATATAAAATATTTTAGCCGGTATTTTATCCAGAAAATACTAATTAAATTCCTTAATTATTTTTCAAGAAAATATTCTCTTAATTTCCCTTTTATTTTCTTAAGGTTGTAATCTTTAAAAAATGTTTTAAGGAAATAGCCTAATTTTAACTTAATTAGGATAACTGTTAAAAATTTCTTATCTTGACTAGTTAATTTTCCGAAGTCAATTAATCAAGTTTACTTACTAGAAAAATAATTTACTAAATTATTTTCTCAAAATATAGGGTTTTAAACCCTCTTTTAATTCATTAACTTCTTAATAAATTAAATCTTTTATTTTGTAGAAAGAATAAAAATTCTTTAATAAAAATAATTCTCACTAATCTCAAAGTGGTATTTTAGGTCAAAATATGTTTTCAAGACTTACCAAGTTTTTATCTTGCAATAAGAAAAATTTGACTTTTTACTTTAAGTTCCAAAATCCCATTTTTATACTAAGTGTGAAAACTACAATTTTTCACATTTTTAACTACATACTTTGTTAGGTCATAACTTGAAATTTACTTACTCAATTGTTACCAAAATTTCTCAATTCCATTTTTGGTATACCATTTAGGTCTTTGTAAAATATTAAGTCAAAAGGAGTATTTTTTATTGGTGAAATATTTTCCAACAATGAGGTAAAAATGACCTTATTTTCAAGTCCTTATTTTTTCCAAACATTGGTACTTAATTACTTTCAAACCGTTCAATATTTTGTTACCAAATTTTACAATGGAATACTTGGTTATGCTAAGAATATGTCCACAAATGTTTAGAAAAAAATGGGTTCATTTGAGTTGTACGGTGGCTGTCCAAACTTGGTCCCGAAATTAAGAATGGGAAAAAATAGTCTTTTACCTAAACTTTGAAATAGCATAACTCACTCATTTCTAAACATTTTTTATTGTTTCAAAAGCTAAATTTTATGTACTCCATCTCAAAAACATCATAGTACAATTAAATTTTACAAAATCAATATACAGTGGATGCTTTACCCCTTGGAAGTCACAGCTCAAAACTTGTATTTTTTGTTTTAGGGTTTTCAACAAAACCCTTGGGGATTTTGGTTCCTATTTTCAAAAATCAACACACAAGCATCTTAAAAATTATAAAGCAACTACCATAGCCTTATTAAATTACCAATAAGAAACTTTAAGAATTAAATATACAAAATAATGCTTAAAAAAAATAAAAACCATACAATAACAACCATAAAAAGTAAACTTTTTACCTCTTCTTGTTCTTGCTTAAGTTTTTGATCTTTCTACTAGCTTTGGATCCTTCAAAACCCTTTCAAAACCTTAACCAACTCCCCCAACAACATATATAATTAGCTATTGAAAAATCTATGGTTAAAACTTTACAAAAGTCTAGTTTTTTGAAACTTTACCTTGTGGGAAACCCTTCCTAGACCAAAGCTTAAACTTCCAAGCATTCTTAGTGTTCTTGAGATTGAAAATGGAGAGAAAACTTGAGAGAGTTTAAAAAAAAAACATGAGAATGATTGTGAGAGAGAGGGGGTCGGTTTTGGGGAGGGTTAGAAGAGTTTAAACAACTCTTAAATATCTTATAACACTTGAGTGTTTTTCTTACTATCCACTTGCCTATTAACCCTAATATTTAAAATGGGGATTACACTTAAATAATGTGGTCTACCCAAATAAAATCCCCACATGGCCGGCCACCTTTTATTCTATTTATGTCATATATATATTTAAATGGTTAATAATTATTTCCTAAGAAGAAATATCTAACTTGACTTTCTATAACCTTTTTCACTCTTATTAAGTTTTAAAATAAAACTTAACGCATAATAATTAAATTAAATGTCTCTCACATTTAATTTAATTAATCACACAATAAAATTTAATCTAAGATCAATTGATGAATTAAAATTCCCCAATTTAGTAAAATTAAGCATTTAACACCAAAATGCCCTAAAATTTCCATTTTCTCTTAGGTTATTACTTTTACCAAACTTTAATTTTTATGAATGTATTTTATGCCCAAAATATATTTTCCATAGTTTTTCATTTTATTTTGTCAAGATTTTTACCCGATTAGGGTTTTTGTTTCGGTCCAAGACTGAAAGTCTTATCTTGACTTTTAAACACCAAATTCATAATTTGGCTAGCAATAACTCATAGAAATAAATTCCAAACGTATATAATATTATTTAAAATAATATTCTTAACTTGGGGAAAAAAATCTCGACTCGAGTCCTTTCAAGGTACTCAAAATGCAGGACGTTACACATATAAATAAAAAATATCAAGAACATGAACTTTTACCTCTTGAAGCCTATCAAATGTCCTTGAGTCTTTTCATATTTTTATCAATCTTCCTATCCAAAGCTTTGAGTACTCAAACCACGATCTTCCAGAGGGCTCTCTACACCTCAAGATTTGTGTGGGCACATAGAGAACAAGTGTTAGTATTTTTGGAATCACAAGTATTTCTCAACACATGAGAACTTGGATTAAGGTCTGAGAATGGTTAGAATAAAAAAAATAGAGAGAGTTTTTGTTTGACAAAAATTCTGAGAACTATTCTGAATTTTCTTTGTATTGTTGTGTGCTTTAATTGCGCATCTCTTATCTTTTTTGTTTTCTTCTTCTTCTTCTTCTTCTTCTTCTATATCATATATATGGAGATTTATGTTACCATATTATTCCTAATAATATTATAAATACAAAATATTATAATAATGATGATAGGATTAGATTTTAGGTAAAAGTGTAACTTACCATATTTTAAAAACTATTTTCAATAATAGTTAAATAAAAAAATAAAAACTACACAGATACAATATATGTATAGTGGTACACGCATGGCACAGTCCTTGGACTGCGTTAGGCGTGTACTGCTATTCCCTTTTCAGGGATTTTGCATTTTTCTTTTATTTAATTATTTAACTAAATCAATCTCCCACAAAATAAGGTGTTAATCTTTTTAAGGAAAAGATGACAACCATATTTCAAAATTTAAATCCTAAATTCTAAACTCAAAATCAAAATTGACGATCATCATTATCATCATCTTTTAAAATTCAATAAATCAAAAACTATTTTTGACTTACCAATTTTATTTTCTCCCACTCAAATAAAATAATTAATTTAAAATATTAATATATTTATATATATATATGAAATTCAAAATTTTATATATTTAAATTAATAAATATATTTTCGAAATTAATAATTAATTCTAAATTAATTATTCAACCTTAATTCTTATATAATTGCATACTTGACCTGAAGAACAAAATTCTTCTCCGATTCCCAAATTACAGTTATACCCTAGTATCAACTCTTACCTTGATATGGTGTTGATAGAGCCACCTAGGGGACCTATGGACCTATAATATCAAGCTCCAATAAATATTGTATTATTAATCAAAGCTCTTTGATTAAATAATTATATTTATTAATCTCATGATTACTCCACTAAAAATATTAGTTTGAACTCTTGATGATTATACACATATAATTACTGAGTACTTTATTAGGAATAAAGTGTCCATTGATATAATAATTACATACAACGTTAATCCCCTATTAATGGTTCATAATTAAAAGGGAATTAAATTACTGTTTCACCATTTTAGCTATATCTTGTTCCTAGAGTACAATTGACTTTACTAGTGAAGGTTGTGTCACAACAAGTTTGGGACGTGAGTGCTCATAGCCTTTTTGGTTCCAAAAGTCAACCCAATAGGGAACCATTATTCAATATATACGAAGGTATAGATTCCATACCTGTTAAACTACGTCCCCAACCATATACATCATTGAGTCCCCAAAATAATTGTTCTTAGCTTGATCATTATAACAAACATTAACACATGAATCAAATGATCAGATGACATATATAGGACTTCATAGTGACCTCAGGATTAAGATCATCATATATGATCATCGTTTAATGTGTTTGATTAATACTATGAAACAATGTTTAAACAACTATTAACAAATCACATCTGGTCCAGTTCTACGTACTCTCAGCATGAAAAGTACCTCCACAAAAGTGTCCTACTACACTAGTAACCCGAATCTAGGTCACATGTATTCATAATACTAGTGGACCATACTTGCAGTAATTAATCTAAAGATTCCATAACTTTATTTTACTACCAACAACTTAAGTTTATTATCATAATCTCGATCCTCCCATACAAATATGAGATTAAGACCACATAGATAAACTTTGGAATTTTCTGATATTCACATAATATTATCATATAATATCGAACATAGTCTATATATATAATAATTCAATTATTTATTTCATTTAAAACATTTGTCAACTAAAATTGTTTTTAGGGCACTATTCCTAGCATAGGCGCATTGCAACTCTAAGGGGCGAGTCCCGGTCTGCCTCCCCCAGAAGCAAGAGGCTGCGCCTCTGACTTGAGGCGCGCCGCAACCCTCAGGGCTAGGTCGTGGCCCGCTTAGGCAGCCATAACTTGGGTCTATTTTTAGGATCGGGGAGGCTCGGGTACTTAGACCTAAGTGCTCGGGACGAATTCTACTAGGGTTACTGTCAAGGCTCAGGATTGAGGTTCGTGCTCGGAACCGTTCTTTATCCATCGCTCGGGACTCAAGGTAAGAAAACTGCACCCAAGTGGTTGTGAAGGGTACTAAGATTCCATGTAATTGAACATATGTGTTCAGTGAATTATATATCTGTTATGTGTGATGCGAAAGTACAACCTAGGGTGACGAGGTTGATGATAAGCATACGGAACGTAGCTCGGCCTAAGCGAGCTAGGATCAGCTAAATAACCAAAGGGCTCGGCCTAAGGGCACCGACACCTCAATATTTGTATTACTGATTGAGTTATTATATTTTTGAAAGTAAATGTTTATCATTGGCCCGCTTAATACTTCCATTCTGCTTATTAATCGAACTAATTGGATTGAAGTTGTTATATGCTCTTGTTGCTATCTATGCTTGTTGGTTATGGTTTTCTTGCTGAGCCTTGGCTCACAGGTGCTGCGTGGTGCATGTAAAGGCAAAGGGAAGCTGAACCAACCATGAGTTGGAGAACTTTGGGGGTGGAGTGTACATCGGCAACTGATCGACTGCCATGACCGAGGGAATTATAGGGACTAGTTTCAAACTTTTATTTTGCCATGTAGACTCGCTATAGCTGTATTAACTTTTGAGAATTGTTTTCAACATGTAAACCTTATTTTTGGGATACCATGTATCAAAATTTTACTTGAATGAAAATCAATCATTTTATGATCAAAATCTTGTAACCATAACCTGTCAAATGACTTTAGAAATACATTTATGTTCAAACGACCTGATTAATAGGTCTTGCATTATTTTAAACACACAGTGTAACAGTCTGTGTTACCTAGGGCGTTACAACTTGGTATCAGAGCAGTCTAGGTTTAAGGGTTTCTGAAGACTGGATGGGCATGTACACTCAGCGTTAAAGACAAGCTCAACTTAGGGTTTGGTAACCATATATGTTATTATGCGTTTGAATGCTTAAATGAAATATAAATGCTTTATTTTCATGATCAATAGGGAGCATGAGATATATTGATAGGGCTTGGCCCTTGATTGTTATGTGAATATGTGAAGGCATGCTTATTAGCATAGCTATTGTATGTGAATCATTGTTTAAATGACTGTTTGCATCATGATTGTGCTTTGTGGCCTAGAGATTGGCATTGGACCATTGAATGAATATGAATCGTCTATCATTGCCTGACCAACCAAGTCGTTGATTGTAGATAAACTTGGATAGCTATGCGTCCAAGGCGACCAAGATGACTATGGGGTAACGGGGTCGAGGCTAGAGATGATGAGCAAGGCCAGAACCCTCCACCAGTCCTTGAGAATTGGCAGCAGTTGCTTGCTGATATGCAAGCCAGATTTCAGAGTGAGGAAGAGAAGAACCACCTTCTGAGGCAGCAGGCTCCACCAATGAGTGTTGCACCTAACTTGCCACCTTTTGTGGCACCAGTTGTACAGCCACCTGAGATTGGAAACAGGTGGGAGCCACTATATGAAAGATTACAGAGACAACATCCTCCAACCTTTGAGGGAGGACCAAATCCATTGAAGGGCATGTTTTATTTGTGGGAGTACCAACCATCTGAAGAAAGACTGCCCACAAGCTAAGAAAGAGGAGCCAAAGCAGGGAGACAGTCTCACTCCTGCCAGGGTATTCACTTTGACTCAGACTGAGGCGGAGGCTAGTCCCTCAGTAGTGACAGGTCAGATCTCTAGCGCTGGTTCTTTGTATATTGCATTGATTGATTCAAGGGCTACCCACTCATTTGTATCTGCTAGGGTGATAGACCAGCTTTGTAGACCTAGTATTGTGTATGCTAGGGTTTTTCAGACTTTGTTACCAACAGGAGAACTTGTAGTCTCTAGGAGATGGATTAGAGCATTACCAGTAGAGATAGATGGTAGGGAATTGTTTTTTGATCTGGTTGAACTAGACATGGATGATTTTGATATAATACTAGGGATGGATTGGTTAATGAGGTATGGAGCAACGTTTGACTGCAAGAGACAAATGGTGACTTTTGAACCAAAAGGCGAGGTACCTTTTGTGTTTGTGGGGACGGTGAATGGACCGCGGGTACCTATGATCTCAGCATTGAAGGCTAGAGACCTGATGCAGGAAGGTTGCATAGGAATCCTAGCAAGTGTTGTAGATACCTCTAGAGTTGTATCGATGGGATTGAATGAAACCAGATTGGTCTGTGAGTTCCCAGACTTATTTCCAACAGAACTGCCCAGATTGCCGTCATAGCGGGAGATTGAGTTTATCATAGAATTGGCACCAAGAGCGAAGCTAGTATCTAGAGTGCCCTACAGAATGGCTCCTGGATTTGAAGATTCAGTTACAGGAGCTACTGGATTTGGGGTTCATCAGACCGAGTTTCTCGCCATGGGGTGCTCTAGTGTTATTTGTTAAGAAGAAGGATGGATCACTTAGGGTGTGCATTGACTACAGGGAATTGAACAAGTTGACTATTAAGAATAAGTACCCACTGCCTAGGATCAATGATTTATTTGATCAGTTACAGGGGAGTACGGTATTTTCAAAGATTGATCTCCGGTCAGGTTATCATCAGTTGACGATTAAAGAGGAGGGCATACCAAAGACTACTTTTCGAACAAGGTATGGACACTATGAATTTCTGGTTATGTCCTTTGGATTAACCAATGCCCCAACAAATTTTATGGATATGATGAATAGGATTTTCAAAGATTATCTGGATAAGTTTGTGATTGTATTTATCGTAGATATACTAGTGTACTCCCAGTCAGAGACAAAGCATGAGCATCATCTGCGCCTGGTATTGTAGCGATTGAGAGAGCATAAGTTATATGCTAAGTTCAGCAAGTGCGAGTTCTGGTTACCGCAAGTTACATTTTTGGGCCATATTGTCAGTAAGGAGGGGATACTGGTTGACCCATGTAAGATAGAGGCAGTGAGAGATTGGCCTATACTAAGTCGTGTTCCTGAGGTCAGAAGTTTTCTTGGGTTGGCAGGATACTACCGGCGATTTGTAGAGGGGTTCTCCAGAATTGCTACTCAATTGACAGAGTTGACAAGAAAGAAGACCAAGTATGTGTGGACAGATCAATGTGAGAACAGCTTCAGGGAATTGAAGCGTCGATTGGTTACTGCACTAGTGTTGAGTCTGCCAACAGATAATGAGAAGTTCGTGGTTTACTGTGACTCTTCCAGACAGGGTTTGGGATGTGTGTTGATGCAAGCTGGGAAAGTAATAGCTTATGCATCAAGGCAATTAAAGGAGTATGAGCTGAGATATCTCACACATGATCTGGAGTTGGCTGCAGTGGTATTCTCACTTAAGGTTTGGAGACATTACCTGTATGGTGAAAGGTGCGAGATATACACTGATCACAAGAGTTTAAAGTATTTCTTTACTCAGAAAGATTTGAACATGCACCAAAGACGATGGCTAGAATTGGTAAAGGATTATGATTGTGATATCCTATACCATCCTGGGAAGGCTAATGTAGTGGCTGATGCATTGAGCCGGAAGGGCCCAGGACAGTTGTATAGTTCGAGGCATGTATCAGACAGATTAGCTGAGGAGATGACCAGAGTAGGTATAGAGTTAGTGGTTGGTAGGTTAGCTAATATTAAGGAAGCACATGGAAGGGATCCCCAGTTAGTTGAACGTAGAGAGAATGTCCTAACTGGAATGACTAAGGACTTCTCTATCTCAGAGATGGGCTTATTGAAGTACAAGGGACGAATTTGTGTTCTGATAGATTCAGATATTCAGCGAGAGAATCTGGATGAGTCTCATACCACTCCCCACTCTTTACACCCAGGTACTACGAAGATGTACCAAGATTTGAGAGTTTTGTATTGGTGGACAGGCATGAAGAGGGATGTGGTGGACTATGTGGCTAGGTGCTTAACCTGTCAGCAGATTAAGGTTGAACATCAGAGGCCAGCAGGGTTATTGCAGCCTCTAGGGATTCCTAAGTGGAAATGGGAAGATATTACCATGGACTTTGTGGTTGGATTGCCGAAGACCGTGGGTCAGCATGATTCGGTGTGGGTGATTGTGGACAGGTATACTAAGTCCGCCCACTTTTTTCCTGTGAGAATAACTTATACTGTGGAGCAGTATGCTGAGCTATATGTGAAGGAAATTGTTCGACTTCATGGGGCTCTGAGGTCAATAGTATCCGACAGGGACCCCACCTTCACCTCCAAGTTTTTGGAGAGCCTGCAGAAGGCAATGGGCACACAGTTACGATTTAGTATCACTTATCATCCTCAGACAGATGGGTAGTCTGAGAGGATGATTCAAATACTGGAGGATATGTTACGAGCCTGTGTGCTAGATTTTGGGGGATCTTGGAGTAAATATCTTCCTTTGATTGAGTTCTCGTACAACAATAGTTATCAGGCGACTATCGGGGCAGATCCATATGAAATTCTGTATGGAAGAAAGTGTAGATCACTGATACACTGGGATGAGACAGGTGAGAGAAGATATCTAGGTTCAGAGGACCAATGAGGCAATTGAAAAGATTAGAGCTCGTATGCTCGCCTCCCAGAGTCGCCAGAAGAGTTATTCAAACCTGAGACGCAGGAGGATGGAATTTTAGGTCGGTGATCATGTGTTCCTTAAAGTTTAGCCCCTAAGAGGAGTGAAACGATTCGGTGCTTGGGGAAAGCTGAGCCCCAGGTTTGTTGGCCCCTTCGAGGTTCTAGAACGAGTTGGAGAGGTAGCTTACAGATTAGCGATGCCTCCAGCTCTATCAGGGGTGCATGACGTGTTTCATGTATCCATGCTTCGAAAATATGTATCAGATACTACTCACGTGTTGAGCTATGAGAATTTGGAGCTGGATCAGGATTTATCATACGAAGAGAAGCCCGTTCAGATCCTTGACAGAAAGGAAAAATTCTTGCGGAGCAAGACCATCGCCTTGGTGAAAGTGCTGTGGAGAAACAGCAAGGTTGAAGAGGCGATGTGGGAACTTGAATCGGATATGCAGGAGCGGTATCCCGAGTTATTCAGGTAATTTCGAGGACGAAATTTCTGTAAGGAGGGGATAGTTGTAACATCCCCAATTTGCTAATAAGGTTTAGGACCTTGATTAGCGTGCCTGGAGGGCAATAAATGAATTAACATGATAATATATGAATTTAAATGAATATGTTATTAGAATGCATGTTTAGGTGGAATAAATATGCATGTGGGCCCCGTTTGTTTGTTAGGGGTAAAGTGGTAATTTTAGCCTGCTGAGGGCGTAAATGTAATAAATGTATTATATGATTAATACCACGTGTGAGTGGTGATAATATTGTGATGCACGTGCCGAGACAGTCCTTGGGATCTAATTAGTTTAAAAGTCACAGCGGGATTAAATACCCGGCTCGGGAGGAGCCTAGGGGTATTTTGGGAATTTCGTACTTTGAGTTTGTGAGTTAATGGTTAATGGTAATTGAGTAACTTGAGTGACCATTGGTGACCATTAAGAGTAACAGATTTTAGATGAGAAAGATGGTAGATTTGTAAGAAAGGTGAATGACAAGAATGCCTTTGAGGTTTAGTTAGGAAATGAGTTACTTGGAGGGGTAAAGTAGTCTTTTGGCTGAGTATAGAAACCCTCAGCTGAGGGAAAATATGATTTACATGTTAACACATGGTCATATTTTGCTCTTGCCGAAATTGGAAGAGAAACTAAAAGGAAAAGGAAAACTAAGGGCAAGAAGAAGAAAAGAGGGGAGCTGAAATTGGAAAACTTAGGAGTAGAATCAAGAGGCTTGAGGCAACTAAAATCAAGTATAGGCTAAGGCTTGTTTAGAGGCAAGAGTTTATCCCCTGTTTTGCTAAGTTTCAAGCTTGATTTTAGAAAGTAAGAATGAAAATTGAAAGGGAGTTGTGGCTGGTTTTGTATGGGAATTCAGCTTGGTAATCCAGAGGAATTGACTTAAAGCTGGAATTGGAGGGAGTTCAAAGTTGAATTATTGATTGAGGTAAGGGTTCTAAGCATCTTTGAATTTTTGTTTTTGGTGTGGTTTAAGAATATTGAGGCATGGTTTACATTTTTCGAGCCTTGGTTTATGTTTTAAAAGCTATGGTTTAAGTTTCTGAAATTTGAAACCAAAGTGTGGATTTTGGGTGTGATTGTGTGATTGAGCTTGTTGTTGGTGTTTATAGGTTGTTAGATGGTTCATTTGTGGTTTTAAATAGTTTTGGGGTTTAGGTATGTGTTTGGGTTGAATTGGAAGTGCTTTGGCTAGGGGAAAATGCAGGGGCAAACCCAGAAATCTGGGTTCGCGAAGGGGCGCTGCGGCTCTGTTCTTGGTGCCGGGGCACAAGGCTGCATCAGGAGCTGGGGGACTTTCTGGGCGCCGCAGCCCTCAAAGGGTAGTACCGCGGCGCTAGGCTAATTTCAGGATAGGGAAATTTTGCATTTTCGGGCATTTGTCCCAGGGGCTCGGGGGATGTTTCTGTTGTGTTGCTTTGGGAAATTGGAGGTCTCGAGAGTATGGGATTGGTGCCGGGAAGTAGTTTTGGATTGGTTAGTATTAAAGAGTGTTTTATATGTGTTGTGACTAGTTTTTCAGAGAGGCTCGGGATAGAGGACCGTGCTCGTGACTTTGGTGCATTGAGAAGCTCGGGACCTCGGTAAGAAAACTGTAGTACCTGTAGAGCAGGGCATGGGCCCATAATGTTGCTGCAGGGCACAGTCCTAGATTGAATTATATGTTAGGGCATAGCCTATGATTGAACTATTATATGTTTGAATGTTGTTTGAGTTATGCTATATGTGGTTATAGTTGAATGAGCAGCAAAGGAGCCGAGAATGGCAAAGGGCCGAGAACGGTAGTGGGGCCGAGAGTAACATTTGGCAAGCGAAGTGAATATCACTAGGCTGAGACCCCAATGGATACATGGGATATCCTTACGGTGAGGACCGAGATCCCAGATTTTGGTAATGCTTCTGGGACGGCATGGCCGTATATGTTTAGTATGATGAATTATCTGTTTATCTGTGGATTATCTGATATAATGGTTATATAATATACATATGTTATGTGCTGTGAGAGTTTTCTTGCTGGGCTTCGACTCACGGGTCCTCTGTGTTGCAGGTAAGGGCAAAGAAAAAGTCAACCAGCCATGAGTACGGAGAGCGTGAAGCGGCGCGTACATGTTTGGCCTGCCCGACTGCTTTGGTTGGGGGCATTTTGAGAAGTGGCTGTATTAAACCGTGATTCTGATGGTTAATTATCTGTAAATCTATTTTGAGTTGTAAATATTTTATAAACCATATTTTGGGATCCCAAATGTAAGACACTTGAAATTTTCAATGAAATAGAGTATTTTCAAAGATTACAGCCTTGACTTTTGTTTAAACACCTTTTGTTCTAAAAACCTCATTTAGCGAGTTAATTGCACGTTTTAAACTCACTTAGTAACGACTCTAAGGTAGTAGGGCATTACAATGGAAGCATGACAATTATTGAGTATGCCCTAAAATTCGACAGGATAGCAAAGTTTGCACCAGATCTAGTGCCTACAGATGCAGCTAGACAGGACAGGTTTATTCGAGGGCTTAATGCTATGATAGTCCGAGATGTGAGGATCACATCAATACCTGGGGAGACAACTTATGCCCAGGCTGTTGAGAAGACTCTTACTGCTGAGGAGGCAGAGAATAAGATTTGGAGGGAGAACCTTGTGAGACGGGATGTTCGCAGGGAAGTGCCTCCATTTACAGGATCTGGTAGGGGTGGAGACCCTAGTGATTAGAAGAGGAAGATCCCTTACACCTCGACCACTGCTGGTCTTGATAGGAGGGGCCGAGGTGTTTAGGGTGGCTGCTAGGGAGGCGATGAGACATGGAGGAGTTATCCATAGTGCACTAGATGCAGGAAGTGCCATTTAGGCGAATGTCGAGCTAAGGCCTGTTACTTGTGCGGGGTGGTTGGACACCTAAAGAAAGATTACCCGATGATGAAGAAAGAGGAACTAGGGAAGGTGGACAGCTTGACTCCACCTCTAGTGTTCACCTTGACGAAGGCAGAGGACGAGGCTAGTCCCTCAGTAGTGACAGATAAGCTTTCTAGCGCTGGCTCTTCATATACTGTATTGATTGACTCTGGTGCTACACATTCATTTGTTTCTAGTAAAGTGATTGAGAAATTGTGTAGACCTAGTGAGTATTATACTGCAGGGTTTGGGACTATACTGCCTACAGGGGAGCTGGTAGTTTCTCGGAGATTGATTAGAGCACTGCTAGTGATGGTGGATAATAGGGAACTATCAGTAGATTTGATTTAGTTGGGTATGGACGATTTTGATATGATTTTGGGGATGGATTGGCTTGTTAGATATGGGGCCACTATAGATTGCAGAAAGAAGATGGTGACTTTTGAGTCTGAGGGTGAGGACCACTTTGTATTTTTTTGTGGGTGCTATGCATGGACCCCACATTCCTTTAATATCAGCACTGAGAGCTAGGGACCTATTACAAGAAGGTTTATAGGTTTTCTAGCTAGTGTGGTGGATACCACTAGAGTTATGCCAGTGGGGCCGAGAGAGACTAGACTAGTATGCAAGTTCTTAGATGTGTTTCTTGAGGACTTACAGGGACTGCCACCACATAGGGAAGTTCAGTTCATTATTTAGTTAGCGCCGGGTACAGAGCCAGTGTCGAGGGTACCATATAGGATAGCTCCGACAATGTTAAAGGAGTTGAAAATACAGTTGCAAGAGCTTCTGGACTTGGGGTTTATCAGACCTAGCTTCTCGCTGTGGGGTGCTCCAGTTTTATTTGTGTAGAAGAAGGATGGGACTTTGAGAATGTGTATAGATTACATGGAGTTGAACAAGTTGCCCATCAAGAACAAGTACCCCCTACCAAGGATAGAGGACCTGTTCGACCAACTGCCAGGTAAGACAGTATTCTCGAAGGACAAGGTTATTCTAAAGACAGCCTTCCGTACGAGGTATGGGAATTATGAGTTCTTAGTCATGTCGTTTGGTTTGACCAATTCCCCTGCAACATTTATCGATCTGATGAACAGGGTGCTCAAGGATTTATGGGATCAGTTTGTGATTATCTTCATTGATGACATCTTAGTTTACTCCAGTTAAGAGGCAGAGCATGAGCAACATCTCTGGCAGGTACTACAGAGATTGAGAGAACATCGGTTGTATGCTAAGTTTAAGAAGTGTGAGTTATGGTTACCTGTAGTGACATTCCTTTGACATATTGTTAGTGGATATGAGATTAAGGTAGATTCGGCCAAGGTAGAAGTAGTTAGGGATTGGCCGAGGCCAAGGAATGCCTCGAAGGTTAGGAGCTTCCTTGGACTAGTAGGATATTACAGACGGTTCGTGGAAGGGTTTTCAAAGATTGCCACAACATTGATTGAATTAACACGGAAGAATTTGAAGTTCACCTGTTCAGACAAGTGTGAGGGTAGCTTCTAGGAGTTGATGTGACAATTGATTACTGTGCTTGTGTTGAGCCTCCCATTGGAGGGAGGGAAGTTTGTAGTATACTATGATGCATCGAGACTGGTTATTGGGTTGCATGTTGATGCATAATGAGAGGGCTATTGCCTATGCGTCACAGTAGCTGAAGGATTATGAACAGCGGTATCCTACCCATGATTTGGAACTGGCAGTGGCGGTATTTGCACTCAAGGTTTGGCGACATTATTTGTATGGGGAGAAGTGCGAGATATACATCGATCATAAGAGTTTGAAGTATTTCTTCACCCATAAGAACTTGAAATTGAGACAGATACATTGCTTGGAATTGGTGAAGGACTATGACTGTGATATCCTTTACCACCTAGGAAAAGCCAATGTAGTGGCAGATGCGTTGAGCTGGAGGGGCCTAGGACAGTTGTTTAGTTTGAAGCAAATATCAAAGGAATGGCAGAGGAGATGACCGGAGCGTGGATAGAATTGGTTGTGGGCCATTTGGCCAATATTACTTTACAGTCTACCCTCCTAGAGAGGATAAGAGAGGGTCAGTTGGATGATGCACAGTTGCAAGAGGTTAGAGGAAATGTCCTAGCTGGGTGGCTAAGGACTATTCTATTTCAGGGACGGGTTTACAGCGGTACAATGATCAGATTTGTGTTCCAATGGATATGGGTATTAGAAGAGACATACTTGATGAATCCCATACTACACCATACTCACTCCATCCAGTCACCACGAAGATGTATCAGGATCTACAGACTTTATATTGGTGGCCTAGGATGAAGAAGGATGTGGTTGAATACTTGGCCAAGTGTTTGACCTGTCAGTAGGTAAAGGCTGAACATCAGCGACCAGTAAGGTTGTTATAGCCTTTGGGTATTACCGAGTGGAAGTGGAAGACATTACTATGGATTTCCTGGGAGGTTTACCCAGGACGGTGGGGCAGCATGACTCAGTGTGGGTGATAGTAGATAGATACACCAAGTCAGCTCACTTTCTGCCAGTATGGACGACCTATACGGTAGATCAGTAAAAAGAGTTATATGTGATGGAGATTGTACGTCTCCATAGGGTTCCTAAATCTGTAGTATCAAACCAGGATCCCATATTTACCTCCAAGTTTTGGGGTTGTTTGTAGAAAGCTATGGGAATTCAGCTAAAGTTCAGTACAACCTTTCATCCTCAGACAGACGGACAGTCTAAGAGGACAATTCAGTTATTGGAGGACATGCTTAAGGCGTGTGTGCTAGACTTCGAGGGGTCTTGGAGTAAGTACCTTCCGTTGATTGAGTTTTCGTACAACAACAGTTATCAATCAACAGTTGGAGCAGCTCCATACAAGATGTTATATGGAAGGAAATGTAGATCTCCCATTCATTGGGATGAGATGTGAGAGAGGAGATATTTGGACCCGAGATGGTTTAGAAGACTAATGAAGCTTGTACGCCCTGATTTTCCCACGGGCTGATTAGCAAGCCGAGCTGCGCCCTAACCATGATTACCTCATGGTCATCCTCAGGGCTGGAGCTTCTGTCGTAATGTCGTGCCTTCTTAGCTCGAGGAAGCCCCAAGAGCTCGCCTTCACCGTACAAGACCGGGGCAGGGATTCCGAAGGCCGAAGACCGAGCTATGTGTGAAGCTCGTACCACGAGCTGGATAGGGAGGCTGTGACCCTTTGTGAAGTCAACACACGCAAGGTAAACGTGCATATATCAGACATCACGTGTCTGATATCCCCCTGACTTCTCGGACACGCAGCAGGAACGTGCGTGTTCAGACACCCACGACTGGGTTGGGCCGTGCGGCCCATTACCTCCTTACCTATTGATTTGACCACACTTATGTGTCATATTTAGGAATTAATCATGAATGTCACAGGATTGATACGACAGCTAAGAAGGTCACGGGATGACCTTCTTACCAACTTCCAGGTGCCTTCTCCTATAAATATGGAGACCCTGGGAGTTGATAGAGGTTGGAAAAATAATCTCTTGCAAGAAATACTCTGTAATCAAATACTCAGTATAGATCAATAATATTGACTAGTGGAGTAGAAGGATTTTAACCTTCGAACCACTTAAAAAACGTGTCTTGAGTCACCTTTTTGATCCTCTAAGATCATATATCTATTTCAGTTCATCTTTTGCACTAATCCCTTTCTCTTATTCTCTTAATTACCTGTTGGTGAAGAACCGCGTCAACAGTTTGGTGCTTTCATTGAGAGCAAGTTCGATTAGTGCTGCTGCAAACATCCAACTATGGTGACTACTCGGTCCAGGCATGGCAACAAAACAGAACAACATGATGGGCAGGAGGCTCATCATACTACCATCCCCGATGAACAAGTTCCTAAAGTCCAGCAGCGGCCAGGAAAACAGCCGGTGGGCCAAGATGATACCGGTAGTTCGGCACCTCGACCACCTAATCCGAACCCATGTTATTATACTGCGGTGGAGATGGAGAACGCTCAACTGAGCAGCCAGTTAGCAACAGCTAGCCAGAAAATCCAGGATATCCTGGCCCGATTACCCCCTCTCACAACCGGCGTTAACGTCGGAGAGAGGCAAGGCAAGGCTCCTAAGTCTCGCCGGGGTAACCGGTCCAGGCATAGCCGTTCGGATAGACTTCCAGCAGCCAACTCCACCCCTTCATCACACCATCGAGAGGCAAACTTCGAGGAAATGCCTAAGACCGGACAACAGCAATACAGCCGTTTGGTCAGGACATCGACTCTGAGCTCTCAGCCATCCTCGAGGACGCCCAGGAGAGCTCGAGGAAATTCCCGAAGGAGATCCGGGGAGGGCTCGCGACGTCAGCCCGTCCCCGACGACCGTCCTGCGCCTCGTCTAGATCGCTCGGCGCGGGATCAACAGGTTGGCAGGGCCGAAAGGCCCCCACCAAACTTGATCCGTCCAGACGGAACTAGGATCGCCTCCCCAGTCAGGTATCCTCCATCTCCGATCAGATATCTGTCTCCTCCTCGGCCCGTCCGGGACATCCCAGCCTATGGGGGTAGTAGGAGAAACCCGCCATCAGCTGGACCTTCCCGGCGTAGCAGGGCGCCAGGGGAAAGTTCAGGTCATCACCACCAAAGGCGGACTCCAAGCCTATCCAGTAAGAGCCACTGGACTGGCAGTCGCCGGAGTGATCTCTCGAGGGGAGACCTGCGTCAGCGGTTAAGTTTGGCACAAAGTCACCAGACCACCCAGGGAGTTGACCTGCGAGATCGCCTCAACTCTCATAGAGGGGACAGAGTAGAAGGAGATGGCCAGGCTCGTTCAGGGGGGTTCTGTCCGGAATACATAACGGAGGGAATGTCCCAAATAACCTATCTCAAGATAGGAGGGGCAATAACCCACCAAATGTGTACAATGGATCCGGAGCTGTTGAACAGCCCCGGAATAACCAAGGACATCAAGACCAAACCCTCGAGCGCTTGACTCAGATGGAGGAGCTGATGAGGAAGCTCCTATCAGAAAAAGAAAAAGATGAATATGATTCGGGAGACGAGATGGAACTATTCGCCCCCAATATAGCATCAACGGCATACCCATCTGGTTTCCGTATGCCTCACTTGTCAAAGTTCAACGGGGACGGAGACCCGTCGGACCATTTAGGGATGTTTAACACCCTAATGATGGCCCATAACATTGGCCCGGAGCTGAGATGCTTGATCTTCCCCTCCACACTGACTGGACCTGCCAGGCAGTGGTTCAAGCAAAGTAAAAGACAGTCAATCAGTTCCTGGAAGACCTTCTCAGCCGACTTCAAAAGGGCATTCCGAGCCTCCCAGGCCGCCCGTGTTCAGGCCGACTCCCTGGCTAACGTGAGACAGCAGCCCGGTGAGACTCTGAAGGCCTACCTGAGAATATTCGAGAACGTTGTTGCACGGGCTAGAGACGCAGATGATAGCTCCAAGCTCATGGACATGAGAACCGGAATCCTTGTCGGAGGAGACCTATGGAAGGATATACAGAGGAAGGGAGTCAGCTCGGTCAACGAATTCCTTAATAGGGCCCAGGAATGGATAAACTTGGAAGAAGCCGAAGCCTCAGCTGCGGGAACCAGCCAGGTTCCCGATCAGCCCATTGGAGTAGGGACGGAGGTCGTGCCAGCAACCCCAGACGTCACACAGAGCAACCAGCCCGGCGGAGGCAAAAGAAAGGGCAATGGCGAAAACAGTCAGCACGGCCAAAAGAAGAATAAGTCCGTAGATAAGTTTAAGCCCGTTTTCACGACGTATACCGAGCTCACCCAGTCCAGAGAGAGTATCTTCTTGGCCAACTCTACTCGGGTCCCTTGGAAGAGGCCGGAGCCATTGAAGCACCACAAGGGAAAGAGAGACACTTCCAAATTTTGCCGTTTTCATAACGACATCGCCCACAATACCGACGATTGTAGGCATTTAAAAGATGTGATCAAGACTCTCATCCGAGCCGGTCCCTTGGCTCAATACTCGCGGAATAGGGTCCCAGCGAGTCGACCTGCTCTAGAAGCCCCAGCCAGCCAGCCCGGGTCTCGGGTAGATCAGGATGTCCCTCCCCCCGTGGTCGGAGGAGAGATATCCACCATCTCTGGAGGACCGCACATGACTGGCATGAGCAGAGGTGCCCAGAAGAGATACGTGAATGAACTAAAGGCTCACAACGGAGTGGAGTTCGTCCCGGAGCAGCGCCAGTCAAAGTAGCAGCGATTGGAGAAGCAAGCAGTCATTTTTACGGAGGAAGATGCAGGCCATGTCCAGTTCCCTCACAATGATCCCTTGGTTGTAGCAGTCCAGATCCACCTTAGAGAAGATGGGTTTGACAGTCACCGAGCTAAAGGCAACCTCCATGATGCTGTATGGTTTTTCGGGAGAAGGATCAGCGGCGATAGGGACGATCGAGCTGGTGATCACCCTAGGGGAAGAATCTCGGACAGTCTCCAAACTACTCGAGTTCGTGGTCATAGACTGCCCCACTGCTTACAACGCCATTTTGGGCCGACCTACGCTCATAGCTTTCGAGGCAATCACTTCCATTCGACTCCTCGCCATGAAGTTCCCTGCTTCGACGGGAACCTGCACTGTCAATGGCGATCAGCTCACTGCCAGGGAATGCTATAGCATTTCCATGAAGGGAAAATCTAAACCCAGGCAGCTGGCTATGGCCCTTCTGAGTGAAGAGGAATCTCAGGAACCCTCGGCAGACCCTGAGATTGAAAAACCTCAAAGCGCCAAAGGGGGAAATGTCGCTTTAAGTGAGGATATTGACCCCTGAGTAGGCGAAGACAGATCCGAGCTCCAGGCTATTGAGGAGCTCGAGGAGGTGAACCTCGATCCACAAAATCCATCGCGGATGGTCAAGCTCGGGAAAAATCTCTGCAGCAAGAGGAAGGCGGAGCTGACTACGTTTCTGCGGGCTAACTTAGACGTATTTGCCTGGTCCCACGAGGACATGGTGGGGATTAGCCCGAGTGTCATCATGCACACGCTACATCTGGATAAAAGCATTCCTGCCAAGTCTCAGAAGCAAAGACGCTTAGGAACAACCCGGGCTGAAGCCCTAGAAGAAGAAGTAGCCCGGCTAAAAAAATGTGGTTTTATCCGCGAAGCCAAGTTTCCAATTTGGGTCGCCAACCCCGTGCTAGTTCCAAAGCCCAACGGAAAATGGCGAACCTGCATCGACTTCTCCGACCTGAATAAAGCCTGCCCCAAGGATTGTTTTCCATTGCCAAGGATTGACCAGCTGGTGGATGCCACGGCGGGGCACGAGCTCATGTCCTTTATGGACGCGTACTCAGGCTACAACCAGATCGCGATGAATCCGGCGGACTAGGAACACACCAGCTTCATGACCACGACTAATGTCTATTGCTATAAGGTCATGGCGTTCGGACTGAAGAACGCCGGAGCTACCTACCAAAGGCTAGTAAATAGAATGTTCGCGGACCAGATCAGTAAAAACATGGAAGTGTACGCTGATGACATGCTGGTCAAGTCAAAGACTGCCGATAACCATGTTTCCGACCTGGAAGAATGTTTTAAAATACTACGAGAATACGGCATGAGGCTCAATCCCCAGAAATGCACTTTTGGAGTCGCGTCAGGGAAATTCCTGGGGTTCATAGTCAATACCCAAGGAATCGAGGCAAACCCCGGTAAGATCCGGTCACTGCTCGAGCTTCCTTCGCCCAGGTCGCGGAAAGATGTCCAAGGCTTAACAGGAAGAGTGGCAGCTCTCAATCGGTTTATTTCCAAGTCAACCGATAAGTGTTTGCCCTTTTACAATCTGCTCCGAGGAAACAAGAAGTTTGAATGGACAGTAGAATGCGAAAGCGCATTCCTTGACCTGAAGGCACATCTGGCTGAACCACCCGTGCTATCCAAACCCAAGGCAGGAGAGCCTCTTTTTCTCTACCTGGCTGTCACTGAGGATGCAACTAGTGTCGTACTGGTACAAGAAGAGGACCAAGTCCAGAAGCCAGTCTACTACATTAGCAAGAGAATTCTTGGGGCAGAATCACGATACCCACTGATGGAAAAATTGGCGTTCTGCCTAATCACGGCCTCGCAAAAGCTCAGGCCGTACTTCCAATCTCACTCAGTACACGTCATGATCGATCAGCCTCTAAGGCAGGTTTTGCAAAAACCTGAAGCATCAGGACGTTTGTTAAAATGGACGGTCGAACTCAGTCAGTTCGCGATTTTCTACACCCCACGAACTGCTATGAAAAGTCAGGCCCTCGCCAATTTTGTGGCAGAATGCACGGGATTCCAGGAGAATCCAGCAGAGGGCTCACCTCAGGTCACCCCGCCCCAATCGTTGTGGAGGATCTTCGTGGATGGTTCATCCAACGAGAATGGCTCCGGGGCCGGAATCATTCTGATATACCCCGAGGGACATAGATTCCACTCGGCGCTAAGGTTCGGGTTCAAGGCCTCCAACAACGAGGCAGAGTACGAAGCTTTGTTGGCCGGGCTGAGGATAGCCAAGGAGCTAAAGGCGAGCTCCGTCCAGTGTTTCAGTGACTCCCAGCTCGTGGTAAACCAGGTTCTGGGCGAGTATCAGGCGCGGGGATCCAAGATGGCCGCATATTTGGCAAAGGTAAAAGTCGAGCTGTCCGCATTTGAGCGAGGATTGATCGAACAGATACCTCGGGAACAGAACGCTAATGCAGATGCTCTTCCCAAGCTCGCCACCTCGGGAGAGACGGAGACCTTGGGGTTGGTGCCAATAGAATTCTTGGAAATACCAAGTATAGAAGAAGACCGAGCGAAGGTCGAGATGGTCGACACCAGGCCGACTTGGATGACCCCCATTCTTGAATATCTCGTCGAGGGCAGGCTGCCTGAAGGGCGTAACGTTGCACGGCGAATCCTGTATCAAGCTCCAAGATTTACGTTGGTCGATGGGGTGTTGTACCGACGTGGGCATTCCCTACCTCTCCTCTGGTGTGTTCTTCCAAGTGAAGCGAAGGCCATCCTGCAAGAAGTTCACGAAGGATTCTGCGGAGATCACACCGGGGGGCAGAGCTTGGCCTTAAAGGTTCTCAGGCAAGGGTATTACTGGCCAACTCTATCCAAAGACTCGATCTCATACGTGAAGAAGTGCGACAAGTACCAGCGATTCGCTGCAGTCGCTCGAGCTCCTCCGGTCAAGCTGAAGATGATCTCGTCCCCATGGCTGTTTGCCGTTTGGGGGATAGACTTGGTTGGCGCCCTCCCCAGTGGAAAAGGCAGGGTCTGTTACACCGTGGTAGCCATCGAATACTTTATTAAGTGGGCGGAGGCAGAGCTGTTGGCAACGATAACGTCCAAAAAGGTGCTTGACTTCGTGGTTAAAAGCATCATCTGTCGCTTCGGCTTGCCCAAGAAGATCATCTCCAATAACGACACTCAGTTCGATAGCGACCTGTTCACTGAGTTCTGTAAAAGACATGGGATTGTAAAAAGTTTCTCCTCCGTGGCCTATCCTCAGGCTAATGGCCAGGTCAAAGCTGTCAACAAGACCCTAAAGGCGAGCCTCAAGAAAAGATTAGATGAAGCGAAGGGGTCTGGCCAGAATAGCTCCCCCAGGTCCTATGGGCATACCGGACCTCGCATCTGACTCCTACAGGTCATACTCCCTTTTCCTTAACCTTTGGGAGTAGGCATTCCTCCCCGTGGAGATAAAGGTTCTTTCGCATAGAGTCCTGTCTTACGACCAAGATCGAAACCATGAGCTCCTGTGCCATTCCCTCTACCTGGTTGAGGAAAGGCGAGAGGATTCGCAACTCCAGCTCGCCCATTATCAGCAGAAAATCACCCGTTACTTCAATACCAAGGTCAGAAAACGCGCCTTTAGTATGGGCGACTTGGTCCTGAGGAGAGTTTTCCTCGCCGGTAAAGATTCGAAAGATGGAGTTTTGGGACCGAACTGGGAAGGACCATACCAGGTCATCGAAGTCATCAAGGAGGGAACTTATAAGTTAGCTCGACTTGATGGACGGGCGGTCCCGCGGACTTGGAACGCCATCCACTTAAAGAAATATTATCAATGATCCACTTGTAAGGCCCGGAAGGCCACTTTTTATGTATTAATGAAAATCAGCTTTTTACGCATTGTTGCAAGTGTAACCTTAAAGTAACCACGAAAGACCCTTTCCCAGTTACTTGGGGGGCATATGGTACCTGGATATAACCAGGTCTCCTTAACGACTTAGATGTTGATTCTTATCGATTGACTGTCGTTTTCTTAAAAACGCGAGATATTGATAAGGATTAACGCTGACTAAGTCCTATCCTGGTTTTAACTGGGTCAGAAAACTTAGAAGTTAATTTAAATCCATTGATCGATGTTCTTCCTAAAGAGCTCGAAATATGGATAAAAGTTAACGCGAACTAAGTTTTCAAATTAAGTTCCTGGTTTTAACCGGGTCATAAAACTTAGAAGTTAATTTAAATCTATTGATCGATGTTCTTCCTAAAGAGCTCGAAATATGGATAAAAATTAACGCGAACTAAGTTTTCAAATTAAGTTCCTGGTTTTAACCGGGTCATAAAACTTAGAAGTTATTTTAAATCTATTGATCGATGTTCTTCCTAAAGAGCTCGAGATATGGATAAAAGTTAACGCGAACTAAGTTTTCAAATGAAGTTCCTGGTTTTAACCGGGTCATAAAACTTAGAAGTTAATTTAAATCTATTGATCGATGTTCTTCCTAAAGAGCTCGAGATATGGATAAAAGTTGACGCGAACTAAGTTTTCAAATTAAGTTCCTGGTTTTAACCGGGTCATAAAACTTAGAAGTTAATTTAAATCTATTGATCGATGTTCTTCCTAAAGAGCTCGAGATATGGATAAAAAATTAACGCAAACGAAGTTTCTCAAAAAAAAATTATTGTAACCAAAGCGCGAAAAGGCATGAAAAAGCGTAAATTAAAAATGTCAAAGCAAATTGTCTCGAGGTGAAAACACCTCATGCAAAGGTTACATCAAAAAAAAAATACTTAAAAATATTCAAGGGAAAAAGAGAAAAAATGCCCTAAGCTCCGTCAGATGGCCCCTGGGAGGTCGCTGTCTCACCCTGCTCCGCCGCACCAGAAACTTCCCCAGTCTCCGAAGGCGCCTCCTTGTCAAGGCGAGCTTGGAACTTCACCAGCAAGCGCGCCCAGAGACTTGGTGACATGAAGGAGTAGTCAGTGTCCGGATTGTAGACCCAGCAGTGATAGAACAGATCTTCCATGGACTTCTCCGAAGTGGTTCGTTTGGCCTCCAAGGCGGCTTGGGCGACCTGGATCTCAGTCTTCGCAGCCTCGAGGTCTGTCCGCTAGGCTGCAAGGGAGGTCTCGAGCTCTTGGACCTTCGAGCGGGCCTTCTCCAACTCGGCCTTCGAGGTCGCCAAGGCATCTTTAGTCGCCTTAGCCTCCTGAAGAGAGGCCTGGTGCTCGGTCCTCATATCCTCGAGCTGAGTTTTCGCCCTGATGATGCTCCGGTGAAGAGCGACGACCCCCTGCGAGAAATGAAAGATAAATTGCCTTAGAGGAAAAATAGGGCAAAGTGTAATGGTAAAAGCTTTAAGAGAACGGGGCAGCTTACCGTTAGGGTCATGCCCATTGAAGACTCCATTACGCCAACCGGGCTCATTGTCTCAATGGCCTGGAGTTCCTTCTCGGTGAACTTGTATATATGGCTGACGGCATAGTTCGCCGACTCATACACCGTTCCCCGGAAGGCCTCTGGGATCTTCTCCAAGTCCTGGGGATTGACTGGGATGCGTACATCGGAGGCCACCACGGTTGAAGTCCCGAGCTCCGTTCCTGCGTCCTGGGTGGCGGCTGGAGCTCGCGGAGGTGGTGGAGGCATTTGGCCTGCTCCTGCAGCAGGGAGAATCGCTCCGACAACCTGGTCTACCGGGGTTTTCTCCTTCTCCTTTGCCGGAGACTTGGTGGAGACCCCAGCGGCGCTCTTGAACGCCCGGAGCCTTTTCATTCTTGGCCCGGCTGAGGGGTTTCCCCCGAAGACTGCGCCTTGCAGGCTCTCCTCGGACTGAGACATCTCTTCTGTCAAAACAAAAACATGGTTAGTACAAGTTAACAAGCATACAGAGACAAAGACAAAGGGTTAAAGGTAAAAAGTATGCGAATACTAAGGGAGCCCTACCCCCCGAGCTGGAAGAAGAACCTAAGACGATTACTTCCCGAACTGGCGCAAGTTCTGGGTCCGGGTCTGACTCAGGGCTAGATTCTCCTACATACTACCTAAGCCCCGGAGCCAAGATACCCCTCCGGAGTGATGGCCATGAGCGAAGGTTGGTCCCATACTCCTCGAATAGGATCGACCTAAAGGCTAGGGTGTTATCTACTACTACGGTACCTTTAGGTCGGCTATCTTGGTAGTCCAACACGAGCAGGGTTGTGTCCAGGTCCGGATCACTTCGGTGACGATGGACGAGCTGTCGGGGGTTGAATCTAGCTAGCCGAGGGTCAAAAATGGCCCTATCTAAGTTTCTAAATATGTAAAGGTTACCTTGGCCCGAGGGACCCGCGGCTGCTCCGGACTGGATCCTCTCTTCGTCCGTTATCTGGGCGACCTCCAGTGCCCGCTTCCTGCTCCTCACAAGTGGAGTCTCGTCCTCCTCATCCTCCTCGTCCTCGTTCGTCGCGACCTCCTCCACGATGATGGGCATAGAGGAGCGAACTGGGGGAGGCCCCCGAGGCCTCCTTAGATTCAAAGTCTGATTTGGGAAAATCAGCTTACAAAACACCATCGTCTCGTCCATCACGAGCACCCGATAGTCCTTCTCACTGGGGGGCAAGCCCGCCAGTGTCTCGTATTGGGCCCCGAGGGTCATAGATTTCTCTGTCCTCGTGAAGATGGCTGCAAGATTAGTCTGAGTCAGAACGGGGTACGGGAGGAGCTAAAATGACACTTAAAGTATGAGCTAAGGTCGGAGAAAATTTACGAGGACGATTGAAATAGTGATGCTCGCAATTCCGGAACCCAGTTGACATGAAGAACTAGTCCTTAAAGTCATTAGGGTGCCTGGGCAGCTCGATGACCGCCGCCGTATTGGGAAACTGGGTTAGATAGTAAAACCCGTCGCCTCGCCCCCACTGGTCCGGGCTGGCTTTGAGGCAGAAGAAATATAAAATGTCTGCAGGAGTGGGGACCTCCCACTCGTGTTTCTGGAACAAATACCTCAACCCTGCCAGCAGACGGTAGGAGTTGGGGGGGAGCAAAAACGGGGCCAACCGCACGTAGTTGAGGAAATCAGCAAAATACTGATCCAGGGGAAGGAAGGCCCCTGCCTTAAAGTGTTCACCGCTCCAGGCCACGAATGACTCCTCGAGCGGCGCACAGCTCCGCTCGCCATCTAAAGCAGGTCGGGCCACTACGGATGCTTTCCCCAGGGCGATGTTGTGGGAAATAAATATTTTGTTAATCTTCACCTGGTCGGTTATCTTTGAGACGATCCTCTCCGCTTCAAAGAATGCATCAGGGGCCACCTCGACCTCCTTCTCCACTGCCGGCCCGAAGCGGGGGATCGGGTTAGGCATCGCCGCCTTTCCTCTGTCCTGCTGGGAGGCCGAGCTGTTGATGTTCTTCTGGGGGAGATTCCTCTTTGGAGCCATCTGGTCGCCTAACGAACAAAGAAAACATTTCAGAAAAGGCGACCCAAGCATGAGGAAAAAGCAATTATTATTTGCATGAGCTGAGGTAAGTCCAGCCCATGGAGAGTGGGACCATGCGGTTCGATGAACACACGCCTGTGCTCCCAACAGATCCCCGAGTACTCGGGATTCGTGTGTCAGGAGGGTTAGGATAGAATTTTCCTTGGGGGGAAAGTTTCAGTAGGCAGAAAATTGCAAAACTGCCTGCGAGGCGTGTTCCCTAAGCTACCCGGTTTTGCACCTAAAATTACCAAAAATCCTACCCAGAAAATTTTCCCCAGATAAAGCATCCTAAAACCCATACTCTAAAATGGTTTCCTACAGCAAAGATACCCTAACCTAAAAAGGGCTTTCACCCTCCGTATCCACAAAACCCAGTAAAACCTTGCATGCGGCTACAGTAAATTTTTTACCTATGCTACAGTGGCATATATTTTCAAAACGCACATGGTCAGGAAACTTACAGTGTGTGGCTGGGAGGTGGATGGAGGTGTCGCCTTGGTAAAAGCATCGTCGGTGTATTAGCTTACAAAGCTTTCAAGAAATATGTGCGCCTAAGCTTCTTGAATGCTGAAAGTAGCAGTAACAGAGTAGAGGGTTTGTTCTTCTGAGATAAAGAGAGAAGAGGAAGAGAAGTTTGAAAAATTTCGAATGAAAGGGTGGCCCATGCGTAGGGTGGCCACCCCTTTTTATATGCGTAAAGGATCACGTGTAGAGGGCCGTTTGATGGCCCTGACAAGGGATCCGAGGCCCTCCACTCGAAATACGAAACGACGGCTGGGCATATGCTAGGCCATTAAATGCGGTTCTCATAAGATGTATCGTCACCACCCATGATGTTCCACGTATCAGGCGCCTGCGTAAAAAGTGGAATACGAAGAGTTCATGGGGAAGTCTAAAAGCCCCTACTGTGGTCTTAGATACGATGTAATATACCACGAGCAGGAGCTTGGGGGGCAGATGTACGCCCTGATTTTCCCACGGGCTGATTAGCAAGCCGAGCTGCGGCATAACCATGATTACCTCATGGTCATCCCCAGGGCTGGAGCTTCTGTCGTAATGTCATGCCTTCTTAGCTCGAGGAAGCCCCAAGAGCTCGCCTTCACCGTCCAAGACTGGGGCAGGGATTCTGAAGGCCGAAGACCGAGCTAAGTGTGAAGCTCGTACCACGAGCTGGATAGGGAGGCTGTGACCCTTTGTGAAGTCAACACACGCAAGGTAAACGTGCATATATCAGGCATCACGTGTCTGATATCCCCCTGACTTCTCGGACACGCAGCAGGAACGTGCGTGTCCAGACACCCACGACTGGGTTGGGCCGTGCGGCCCATTACCTCCTTACCTATTGATTTGACCACACTTATGTGTCAGGTTTAGGAATTAATCATGAATGTCACAGGATTGATACGACAGCTAAGAAGGTCACGAGATGACCTTCTTACCAACTTCCAGGTGCCTTCTCCTATAAATATGGAGACCCTGGGAGTTGATAGAGGTTGGAAAAATAATCTCTTGTAAGAAATACTCTGTAATCAAATACTCAGTATAGATCAATAATATTGACTAGTGGAGTAGAAGGATTTTAACCTTCGAACCACTTAAAAAACGTGTCTTGAGTCACCTTTTTGATCCTCTAAGATCATATATCTATTTCGGTTCATCTTTAGATCTAATCCCTTTCTCTTCTTCTCTTAATTACCTGTTGGCAAAGAACCGCATCAACAAAGCTATTGAGAAGATCCGAGCTTGAATGCTCGCTTCGTAGAGCAGAGAGAAAAGCTACACTGATCCTAAGCGTAGGGATGTGGAGTTCCAGGTAGGGGACCACATGTTTCTGTGAGTTTCACCATTGTGAGGAGTAAGAAGGTTTGGGAAAAAGGGCAAGTTAAGCCCTAGATTCATAGGACCTTTTGAGATCCTAGAGAGGGTCAGGCAGGTAGCCTATAGACTGGCTCTCCCACAATCATTATCAGGAGTTCACGACGTATTCCACATCTCTATGCTTCAAAAGTACGTCTCAGATACGACCCATGTAATAGGGTATGAGGATCTGGAGTTACAGACAAATTTATCGTATGAAGAGCGACCAATATAGATCCTAGATAGGAAGGATAAAGTTTTGAGGAACAAGATGATTCCTCTAGTCAAAGTCTTATGGATGAATAACAAGTTCAAGGAAGCGACCTGGGAGCTAGAGTCAGCTATGCAGGATCAGTATCCCGAGTTATTTAGTTAAATTTCGAGGGCAAAATTCTTAGTAGGAGGGGATAGTTGTAACGACCCAAAAATGCAAATAGGGTTTAGTGCCCTAGTTAGCGTGCCGGAAGGGCATAATTGGATATGTGTGTGATTAATTGATTAAATGCATAACTATGTGGCATGCATGATATATATGATGATATGAATATATTTAGATGCATGTTTATGAGTATTAAATATGCATGTGGGCCTGTTCTTGTTTACAGGGGTAAATCTATAATTTTCGTCCATTAAGGGCATAAATGAGATTATATGTGTTAAATGATTGAGACCACATTATTATGTGGATATATTTGCAGTATATGGCTCGAGGCGATCCTAGTGAGCAGATTAGCAGAATAGTCACAACAAGGTATAATACCTGACTCAGGGTGAGCTTAGGGGTATTTTGGGAAGTTTAACATATATTTGGGATTTATTGAGCAATGGGCAAGTATTTAGTGATTAGTTGGACATGACAAAATTAATTTAGAATTGGTAGGACGATTCGAGGAATTAGCGGGAAACGGGGCAAATGACTGTTTTACCCTTAGAAGCAATTAGGAAGCTGGGTTAGTATTAGGAGCAATTTTGTCTTTTGGTTAAGGGATGAGGTTAATTGAACTCAAGGGAATTGCCAAAATATAGTGGAACAACCTCAACTCTCGCTCTCTCTCTGTCTCTCTCTCTCTCATACACGATTTTTCTCTCCCTCTCTAGAGCCTAAGAAGACTTTGATGTTTTGAAGGGAAAGCTAGGGAATCAAGCTTGAGGATTAGGGAAATTAAGCTAGGAACAACTAAGTAAAACATGAGGATTAAAGATTCTAACTGAGGTAAGTATAATATTTTGTTTTTGTTGGGAATTTAGATTGTTAAGATGAATTTGACTGGGTTTTTGATTTATGATTTATAGTTGATTTGGGATGGTAATTTTAGTAGGTTTTGGGGTGATTTATTGTGCCTAAACTATGTAATTAAGATTCCTAGACTCGTTTCTGGACTTGGTATGGGTTTGAGTGTATAATTGGGTTGGATTTTGAGGTTGTAGCTGGGAAAAATGCTGAGAATTGGGTTCACTGGGGCGCTTTTCGATTCTAAGGGGCAAGTCCCTGCCCATCTCCCCCAGAAGAAATAGGTTGTGCCTCTGACTTGAGGCACGCCATGACCCTCAGGGTCAGGTCGCGGCCCGCCTAGGCAACCATAGCTTGGGTCTGTTTTTAGGCTCGGGGATTTAAACCTAAGCACTGGGGACGAATTCATTACCCAAATTAGTAGAATTCGAGGTCCCAGAGGCTAGTATTTGTTTCCAAAACATTTAATTGGATTCGAATTTGATAGTTATGCATTGTTTCTTGTGACTAGGGTTACCGTTAAGGCTCAGGATTGAGGATCGTCCTTAGAATTGTTCATTATTTATCTCTCGGGACTCGAGGTAAGAAAACTGCACCCAAGTGGTTGTGAAAAGGAGTGAGATTCCCTGTAATTGAACATATGTGTTCTATGAATTATATATTTGTTATGTGTGATGCGAAAGTACGACCTAAAGGTGGCGGGGCTGATGATAAGTGTACAGAACGCAGCTCATCCTAAGTGAGCAAGGATCAACTAAATAACCAGAGGGCTTGGCCTAAGGTCACTGGCACCTAAATATTTGTATTACTGATTGAGTTATTATATGTTTGAAAGTATATGTTTATCGTTGCCTCGCTTAATACTTGTATTTCGCCGATTAATCGAACTAATTGGATTGAAGTTGTTTTATGCTATTGTTGTTATATATGCTTGTTGATTATGGTTTTCTTGCTGACCCTTGGCTCACAGGTGCTACGTGGTGCAGGTAAAGGCAAAGGGAAGCTGGACCAACCATGAGTTGGAGAGCTTTGGTGGCGGAGTGTACATTGACAACTGCTTGACCACCACGACCGAGGGAATTACAGGGACTAGTGCTCAAACTTGTATTTTTCCATTTAGACTGTCTATAACTGTATTAACTTTTGAGAATTTTTTCGGCCATGTAAACCTTATTTTTGGGATCCCATGTATCAAACTTTTACTTTAATGAAAATCAATCATTTTATGATCAAAATTTTTCTACCCTAACCAGTCAAATGACTTTAGAAACACATTTATGTTCAAACGACCTGATTAGCAGGTCTTGCACTATTTTAAACACACAGTGTAACGGTTGGTTACCTAGGGCGTTGCAGGGTTTGTGACCAAGGAAAACCTTTGGCTGGTCAAGCTGATTGCGGGCCACTAATCGATAGACACCCCTAGCTTTCAAGGATTGCAATGTGAGAGGGATCCTACTGAGATAGAGGAGTTTCCCATCATTCATATCGAGGAAGTGGAGGCCGCGGCAAGGCGGACGTGGAGAAAATGAAAACGGAGCAGGCGCTCCGTGTGGAGTGGGCTGAGTCTAAAGTGTTGGATTCTTTTCTCGATTGAAGGCATCCCAACACTGGAGCTCCCAGGGCCAGCATTTCGAGGCAAGGTAAAATGCCTCCGGTTTTAACTTATGCCCCATATTGAGGGCTTAGTTAGGAATATGCAACAGTATCTGGATCATCTGACCAGGACTATTAGCAACGTGGGGCTTCCTTGCCCCATTGCCATAGACACGCTGTGTATTCATCCTGGTTCCTTCAGTATGATAGCTTTTTGGACTCGAATGACACGGGGGACCAAATTCATGCTTTTCCACTAGGAGAGTTAAGTCATGCCCATTCCATGGATGAGGGTTTGTCTCGGAGGAATTTAGACTTGCATGTTTCCTTTATATTTGTCTGTCACCCCCAATTCCTTTACATTATTAATCGATTTTTTATTCCTACCTTAGGTGACTCGGACATGCCTAATCTCATGGCCAAAATGAAGGAAATGATTGAGATTAGGGCTGCCACGACCAAGGCCTTAGCAAGGAAAACTGCCAAGGGCCTGACCAAGAAGAAAATCATTGAACTAATACTCGGGGACTCAGAACTGGACCTGGGTGCTTCCGAGGGAGTTCAACTTGCAGCCTCGGTCCTGGTGACGGTGATTGAGCAGCATCCGTCTCAGTCTGCTCCTCTCCATGTTATTAACTTGGAGCACGAGCCTTCGGAAGGAGGTGGGACAAGTAAAAGGAAGAAGGACTCTATCACCTCAGAGTCTGCAAAGCAGACCAAGAAGGCCAAGACAAAGAATTTCACCTTGGCTGAGGAAAATTCGTCTGACAAAAGCCTTATCATTATGTTGGAGCTCCCAGAGGCTCCTGAGCTTCCCGTCAACCCAGCCCTTCCTGGGGTGGAGGACTTAATCATCCTGGAAGAGAGGATGAAGATGGTGTCCCGGGCCTGGGATGAGGGATGTGATAAATGGGATGAGGTAGCCCGGGCCTTGATCATTCGCCACAAGATAGAATTTTCCAACCACCTGGAGGCCTTCAACGCTCCTCAGCAAATCATGGATCAGCTGGGAGCCGAGACTGGGTTTCGGCCTAAGCTAGGGCAGGACACGAGCTCGCTAGCTGCAGACTTACTGGCCCAGGTGGGGACGGCCATGTCTACCCTTCAGCTTAAGCGCTACGCCACCTTGGCTAGCAAAGGCACGCTCTTTGTCTCCCAGACAATCCGTCATCAGGTCACTGCTGTAAGCCACATGCCCATCTTTTTTCTTTATTATCATTATTTTTGTGTTGTTTCTAACTCTGCTTTGCTCCAGGATGCCTTGGTGGCTCACAGGAATGCGAAACTAGTGGCCAAGATGGCAATTAAGCTGGAGACAGTTCAAATGGAGCTGGAGGGGGTTGTCACCCAGTGAGAAGCTGCCAAGGAGGCCCTCGCCATGGAGGTTTCCCGGGTTCAGGCTTTGCACGAGGAGGCTTTGTCCTAGATAGATGCTGAACACAAGAAGTTGATGGAAATCCTAGAGGCAGAGCTATCCCGTGCTCGCTGCTTAGAGGCTTCTACCAAGGTGCTCTTGGAGACAGCCTAAGCCCAACTTTTCCAGGAGTAGGAAAAGGTGGTATCTCTCGGTGCACAAAACGAGGCCTTGGAGGCCATGGCCCAGCTAGAGATGAAGTGGAGTGAGGAGGCTAGCAAGAAGAATTAGCAAGCTGACAAATTGTTGGCGGCCACTTTTGACGAGGCTGTTTACATGGCCTAGCTCCAAGATAAGGATATGAATCTCCTCCTCAATCTGGATTCGACTGAGAAGAAGGTCAAGTTTAAAGCTAAGGAAAAAGAGGATGTGACATTTCTTGTGAGGGATCAGCAAGATGAGAATACTCTAGACATCTCGGATCAGAACGAAGCCAAGGCATGAGCCTTTGAACTTTAATTTGGGGCTACCTCTCTCCTTTTCTATATTTTTGTAAACATATTATTTTTTGTGGGTGCAAATGCGTCTAAGACAATTTCTTATCTTTCCGTAATGTTATTAAATTGGTTTTTGTCTTTACACAATGATCCCCTCTTTATATTCATTTATTTTTCCTCAAAAATTCAGTAAGTGTTTTACCACTATGCATGAATTAAGGTTGAATGTGGAGTCCTAGTTCAAATGGCAAGGACCATCAGGGAAAAATTGTAGATGATAGTTACCTTGTCCTGAGACCAAAGTGCAGGTCTTGACAGCCTGGACCGTCTTGGACTTACCAAATATAACTTCACTAGTTTAACCTGACGCTATGGTTCAGGTTCCAACAGCCTAGACCGTTATGAATTTCACAACTTTCATCAATTTAATCTGTCCTGACTTTGATGTTCAGGTTCCAATGGCCTAGACCGTTATGGACTTTTCACACATGACTTAATTTTAATGACCTGGACCATTAAAAATATGTTAGGTAGAAATTAGTTGATTAACTTATCTCGAACCTGAGGTTTAGGTTCTAACAGCCTGGACTGTTTATAAGACTAAATTTAATTTATTTAAACCTAAGATTTAAGTTCCAACGGTCTTGGACCATTCTATGGGAGCCATGAATAGGGATTAGGCTATCCTAGACCATGCTAGGTCTGGACCATACGGATTCGGATTAGGACTAGGCTTAGCACCTTGTGTGGATGCCAAAAATCTGCCAAGGAAAAATGGTCATGTCCTTTATTGAAATAGATGGCTAAGGGTCACCGAAGGCATTGCGTACGTGTTGGCGATAAAAGGCTACTATGTGCCATCAAGAGGCTGTTGATGTAAAATTTCCAAATGAATTATCAATATAAGAACATTGCCAAAAGCGTATAGCCTATAGTCCCAAGGTGACACACTCCAAAGCTGGTCTCGAACATGCCCGCGTCTCGCACCTAGTGAGACCCTCATCTAACGCCCTAGGTGGTACCTTGATTCTCGGTGGCACCTAACATCCAGCTGATGGGACTCGTGCCTATCAAGCGCCTCGCACCCAGCAGTGGCCTCGCGCCCATTGGGGTGTCATGCCCATCAGGTCCTCGGGCCCATCAGGATCTCGTGCCCATCAGGGTCTCATGCCCATCAGGGCCTCGAGCCCATCAGGTGCCTCGCGCCCATCAAGGTCTCACGCCCATCAGGGCATCGCACCCATCAAGGTCTCACACCCATTAGGGCCTCGTGCCCAATAGACCCTTGCTCCCATTAGGGTCTTGCGCCCATCAGTGCCTCGTGCCATCAGGGTCTTGCACCCATCAGTTGTCTCACGCCCATCAGCTGCCTCATGCCCATCAGGGTCTTGTGCCCATCAAGGCCTCATGCCCATTAGCTGCCTCACGCCCAATAGGGCATCTCGCACCCCTCAGGCTTCTTGCACCCATCAGGTGCCTTGCGCCCATCAAGGTCTTCCGCCCGTCAGGGCCTCGGGCCCATCAGGTGCCTCGCACCCGTCAAGGCATCTCGCACCCATCAGGCGTCTCGTGAGGTCCTTCCCCCACAGGAATCTTGGAACCATGCAATCTATGATAACATATATGGGTTTCAATACTTGAAGCTCGTGGGAATAAGGTACCTTGTGAGGGTAAGAACCTACGTATGACTCAAAGAGCTAGTACAGCTACAAAATGCATCTACCATCCAAGGGGAATTAGAATACGGATACGACATCCATGCTGGACAAGTAGTGGCAGTACAAGAATGGGACATTGTAAGGACTCCCTCAGCACAATTATGAGGTATGTACCCGACAAGTACTGGATGTATAATATGTTACCAAGGCAAGAGTACTTTTGCAGACCCCTGACACATACTAGAGTCGACAACCACTCTTCCAACACCACTACCACCTGTGCTACTTCCTTGACAATGTACCCATGTACTATTTTGTCTCAAGGGACCACCATGTATAAGGGGCCATTAGAGACCAGCTATAAAGGGACCTTCACCCCTCAGAATAAGGAGTTGGGAAATTCATTGTATACTCACGCTATTAAGCAAGATAAAAGTTTTTACTCCATTGTTGATCTGCATCTATCTTTCCTCAAGTATATTCTAAATTCTTACTTATTTACTCTCTTACTAAACTTTGAGTTTTTCAACCTAACATCGCTGATGAGTTCTCACCATCAACACCTTGCATCCCTTGTTTTGGGAGTTGGGTTTTGAACCCTTCAGATCATACAGATTCGGATTATGACTGGGTTTTGAGCCTTGCATCCTTTTTGTTTTGGAGTTGGGTTTTAGACCCCCAGTCTATACGAATCTGGATTAGGAATAAACTTTGAGCTTTGCATCCTTTTTTGTTTTTAATCTTGGATTCGCATAGATGGTCCTCCTACCCCCCAAGTGACCAAAGAGTGTAGTCTTAGGTCACTTGTTCGTGTAAAAATTAAAGACGGGCGTGACCTTTTTCTTTTCTTACAATATTTCTTATGGTGTTTTGTCCACACCATTTTCATTAAATAATAAGTGGAGTTGGGGCGTACATTACTTGAAATTGAAAATATTAGAAAGAGCATAATTAAATCCTCCCTACTAGTAATAGTACCGACAGAGGTGTTATGCGTTCCTGGCCCTTGGGACCTCCGTTCCATCTTCCCGCTTTAGGCCATATGTTCCTAGACATACTTTGTTTTGGATCTCATATGGTCCTTCTCAGTTTGGTCCTAGAACCCCCACTCCCAGATCTTGACATGCAGGGAAGACTCTTCTCAGGCCTAGATCACCAGTTCTGAACCTTCGGCTCTTAACTTTCGAATTAAAGTGCCTTGCAATCTTTCCCTTATACATCTTCAGCTGCATTTGTGATTCTTCTCGGATCTCTTCGATGGAGTCCAGGGATTCTTGGAGTAAGGCATGGTTCCGGACAGGATGGTACGTATCTCATCTATGAGATAGGACTGCAATTTCTACTAGGATGACTGCTTCACATCCATACACCATTGAATAAGGAGTATGTCCGGTCGATGTTCTTGCCGTGGTATGATAGGCCTATAGATCGCGAGGCAGCTCTTCCCGCCACTTTCTCTTGCAAGCTTGTAGCTTTTTTTTTATTTTCCCCTTCAAAATCTTGTTCACAACCTCTGTTTGCCCGTTCCCTTGTGGCCTTGCAACTGCGGAGAAGCTTTTGATGATGCCATGTCTTTCACAGAAGGCAGTGAAGTGGAGGTTATCAAATTGCATCCTGTCGTCGGACACGATTTTGTGAGGGAGGCGGTATCACCACACAATTTTGCTGATGACGAAGTCTAGGCCCTTTTTGGAGGTGATTGTGCTCACTGGTTTTGCCTTGAACCACTTGCTATAATAGTCAATGAATACAATGACATATTTTAGTCTACCTTTCCCGGTCGAGAGGGATCCTACCAAATCAATCCCCTAAACTGCAAAAGGCCAGGGACTAGTCGTCAGGGTTATCTCCGTTGGAGGGGCTCGCAGGATCTTCGTATACCTTTGGCATTGTTCACACTTGTGGACGTAACCTACACAGTCCTTCTTCATCGTTGGCCAGAAATATCCTTGCATTAGGATCTTCTTGGACAAGCTGAGTCCGACTGCATGATCTCCACAAAAACCTTCATGCACTTTGTGCATGATTGTGATCATTTTTTTCCTGGATATGCATCGAAGATTCGGCATGGACAACCCCCTGCGATAGAGTTTTCCATCCATCATGACGTATCTGGGAGCCTGGTACTGAAGCTTCCTGGCGGCAGCCCTGTCCGTGGGAAATTCCCCAGTGGTGAGAAACTGGATGAGGGGGCCCATTGGGGATGTAGTGTAATCAATGGCATTGATGATTGCGGGAGCTTGAGTACTGGGTGCGGGTAGATGGTCGATTGAGATTACCCCAGAGAGTTTTACTTCAACATTCGAAGCCAATTTTGCCAGTGTGTCTACAAACACGTTCTGTTCCCTGGGGATTTGGAAGATGAAGTATCTTATGATTTAGGTTTTTGTAATAGTTGTCCTAGGGGATGGTTTGTCAGTACCTTGATGGCATGGGCCTGAAAGTAAGATCTTAACATCATTGAAGCGGTCAGTAAGTAAAATGTCAATTTCTCGATCAAAGGATATCTGGACTCCGCGCCCAGTAACCTTTTGCTTATGTAATAGACCAAGAGTTGGACCTTTCCTTCTTCTTTCACTAATGCGGCATTGATGGCATGTTTTGACACTACCAAATATAGATATAGTGGTTCCCCGTCCATCAATTTCGACAAGATTGGCGCTTGGGCTAGATGCTCCTTAATTTTTGGAAGGCCTCTTCGCATTTGGTCGTTCACTTGAATCTCTGGTTTCCAAGAAGTATGTTGAAGAATGGGATGCAATTTTCTGTGGACTTCAACACAAAGTGGCTCAAAGCTACTATTCTTCTTGCTGGATTTGAACATCTTTGTGTTTTCGTGGCGACGACATGTCGATCAGTGCTTTGATCTTGTGTGGGTTGGCTTCTATCCCCCTTGAGCTTACTATGAAGCCCAGAAACTTCCCGGATGCCAATGCCACTCCAAAAGTACACTTCTTGGGATTCAACTTCATCTCGTAATTCCAGATAATGGCATATGCTTCTTCCAGGTCATCCGCATGTTGGGCCGATGTCCTGGACTTGACCAACATATCGTCTATGTAGACCTCCATGTTCATCCCGAGTAGGTTCCGGCACATTCTATTGACCCGTCTTTGATAAGTGGCCCCAACATTCTTGAGCTCGAAGGGCATGAAGATATTGCAGTATACATCCTTGTCCGTCTGGAAGCTGGTGTGTTCCTGGTCTACTACACGCATCGAGATCTTGTTGTAGCCAGAGTAATCATCCATGAAGCTTAGCAACTCGTACCCAGATGTAGTAGCATCCACCATCTGGTCAATTCGGGGCAGAGGGAAGCAATCCTTTGGGCGTGCCTTGTTGAGGTCCATGAAGTCGATGCAAGTCCTACACGTTTCATTTGGCTTTGGAACCAACACTGGATTAGCTAGCCAAACAGGATACAAGGCCTCCCGGATGAAGTTAAACGTGGACAACTTCTCGATTTCCAGCTTGAGGGCCTCCACCCTTTCTGTGCCTAGGGGCCTTCGCTTCTACTGGATGGGATTTGTGTTCTCATCATTGTTTATGGCATGGAATATGACTTTGCGGTCAATCCCAGTCATATCCGAGTGGGACTAGTCCAGGAGGTCCTGACTTTCTTATACGCGAGCAATTATGGCAGCCCTGACCTCTGGGTTCAAGTTCCTTCCTACCCAGATTACTTTGGACGGGTTGGTGTTACTGATGAACACCTCCTTAACCTACCCCATGGATTTTAATGCCCTATCCATCTCTATTCATGGGTCCAATTCATTGTCCTCCCAGACCACCCCCGTGCTGCTTGTGGTGGTGGGATTGGATCAGCATTTTCCAATTTGAGAGGTTCTTCACGGACCATGAAGATTGGTCAAGTGGAGACATGATAACATTTTTGGGCGCTCTTCCCACTCCGTCGTTATCACACGAGAACTTCATGCATTGATGGCGGATGGAGGTGATGGCGCCGAAGTCAACTAGAGCGGGGCACCCAAAAATCACGTTGTACGTAGTGGGGAAATCCACCACTACAAAGGTGCAATACTCGAACAAGCCCTGAACCACATTCCCTAGTGTCACGAGGAGTTGAATCTTGCCCATCAGGAGCAATGAATCCCTGTTGAAGTCGTAGATCTGCATTGGGCATGAGGCTAGGTCCGCTTCTGTTAGGCCAATTTCCGTGAAGGCTCTCTTAAATAGGAGATTGACAGAACTCTCGTCACTCAACAACACTCGGGATACTCTTTTTTGGCGATCTGGGCGTCAATGACCAAGGGGTTGTGATGCGGGAAATGAACATAGCAGGCATCCTCCTTCGTGAACGTTATGGGCAGGTTCATCAGCTTTGGGTGTTGGGCTAGAGTCTGGACCAACGCACACACCTCATGGTCATGATCATGTTCACTGAGGTATCTTTTTATATCATTCCGAGATGGTCCTCCCAGGTGTGGGCCTCCCGATATGGTGGCTACATGGCCATCTACTCGAGGAGGCGTGGTTCTGGGGAGATATGGCATCCCAGGCCCGGGAGCCATAGGGCCTTTAGGTGATTCCACTATTGGGGCCCCCTGAGGGGCCTGTGCTCCCGATCTTGGAGCATACCCTCCCTGAGGAGTTTGGTATGGTACCTGCGTGCCCTAGGCCAAAGATTGTCCAGGAGCTGCTGGCAGTCTCGGAACTCCCATTGGCAACCTGACCCATTGGTGGAGATGTCCTAGTTTGATCAAATTCTCGATCTCGTCTTTCAACTGACGACACTCTTCGGTCATGTGTCCCACGTTCTAGTGATAGGCACAACTTTTGCTGGTGTCCCTTGAATTCTTTCCCCCTTTAAACATGGGGCTTGGTTTCTAGTAATGGACTACGTTGTTGTTGCAAGGTAGATGTTTTCCCGGGTATCCACCGAGTTTGTCTACTTCGTGTACTGGGGCTCGTACCCCCCCCCCCCCCTCTTTCCCTTCTTTGTGGGCTCAGATCTGCTCTGATTTGCGCCAGATTTCTTTCCCTGGGAGGGATTTATGCTCGCCTCAGTCGCTTTGATCTGGAATGGTTGGGCACCTCTAGGAGTAACACTATATTTGGTTGGTGCCACTCCGTACCCGGAGAAAGGGGTTGAAGGAGCTGGAGCATACCCCGATAAAGTGGGCCCATAGACAGTCAGGGTCATTAATGTCATTCTAAAGGATCCGGCGGATCTGGACACCGCTAGAGGCGCTGGATAGAGATTTTTTGCGTACTGTGCTCCGTACTCAGGAAGGGTTTGTGCTGTCGATTGGGGTGTTGGCTGCCATCCAAAGGCCTGGATTCGAGCCTCTTCCTAGTTGATGAAGCCTTGTGCCCTCCTTATAAATTCTTTAAGAGTGGTCGCCTTGCTGCGTTGCATGTCATCCCAGAGAGGGGATCCTGCTCTGATTCTAGACTGGAGGGCTACTAGGCGATGTCCATCATCCACCTTAGTTTTTGAAGCTTCCTCCGTGATGTGTTGGATGTAAGCCCTAAGGGTTTCAGAGGGATATTGCTTAATGTTGGCTAGCGCATTGACTTACATGTCAAGTTTTTGGGCGACCACAAATTGTTTACGGAAGCTGACTGCAATCTGGACCAAGACTGGATCAATTCTATCTTGAGCCTTTTCGACCACTCTTTGGCGGGTCTGTCTAAAGTGATAGAGAAACACATACATTTTTCGTTGTCGCAGACATGAGCTACAGTCATCAAGCAATTGTAGCGGGATAAATGATCTCTCGGGCCAGTATTTCTGATATAGGCGGGTATGTCCGGCATCTTGAGCCCTTTGGGTAACATGACGTCCAGGATGTGCTTGGCACATAGTTCCTTTTCTTCGTCTTCAGAATCAGAATGTCCGCCTTCTAGCTTCTGGACCAACCGGTTCGTGACCTTTTTTTAGAACGGCCAACTGTTCCATGAACTGCCTGCCCATTGCATTGTCAAGGGAAGTCTTTCATTCCTCTTGTCGTTGAGGTTATTCCTCAAGTCGCCTCCTTGAGGGAGTCTCACAAATCCACGCGGCATGTGTCCGCATTTGTGGCTCTTCTCCGCATTTGTGCCCTACGTGATCCTTGTTCATAGAAGCGTTGGGATAAAATCGTTTTCCCTGATCATACTGTCTAGGGACGTTTCGGGGCTTAGTACCCTGTGCTCATTTTCCCTAGGGATTGTTCGAATGGTTCTGTCCTGGGACTAGATTCATTCGTTCATTCCTAGGGAATTGCCTTGAGTCAGCCCTATTTTTTTTTATCGAGAGAAGCCTTCTTGTGGGGGTTTGTTTTTTTGACGAGATCGACCACTTTGGCTTTCTCTTTTTCTGGAATTGGGTTTGATGGACCGGCTCCAGGATGCGGGGATTGTTCTGAAGGAGGAATATGAGTTGTAGCATTGTTGGGTATGCCAGTCCCTGTAGGTGGGACATACAACTGTGTTCCTGGGGGAGGAACAACTAAGGGATTTGTTGTAAATCCTTGCGCAGCAATAAAGGCTTGAAGACCCAAGAGGGACTCTTGCATCTGGCGGGAGGTCTCCTGTTGTTCTGCCATCCTTGCTTCTTGGTCTAGGTCATGTTGCCTTAGAAGAACCACTTCTAGGTCCTCTTGCTTAGGTTGCACATCTTTCTCACCAGGATCGACGGGATTCTTGGCCTTGTGGTCTTCATACCCCTCTCCATCTTTCTCGTAATAGTCTTCATTGGATTCACCCCCTTTACCGAAGTTCTGGGAGTCATCAGGCAGAATCCCATGGTAAGGAATATCCACTGGTTGGTTTTGCAATGGTTCTCCATTGTCTTGTTGCTGTTGGTGAGCGGGATCAAACATGGTATGTCGAGTGTTCACCATTTTCACAGATGACCAAGATTGACTCAAGCTTTCTTCAGCTCCCAATGAAAGCACCAAAATGTTTACTGAGTTTTTGGAAACTATAAATATATTGAAAAGTAAGAGCTAGAAAGAAAGGCTAAGAAATAAATAAGAACACAGTTTTTACATGGTTGGGGCGTAAAGAGTCACTAGTATTAGGCTTTAGAGAGTTTTGACAATGGAGGTTTTCTGCAAGTTCAGCAGCGTTTTGCTTTCAAGAGAAATTCTGGGATCCTCACTACAATGCATGAATGACCCTATTTATAGGCAGTCATGTGACTTAGGCTAGACAAATTTGGGCCCAATAAGGATATAATTACAAATGCTCGCTAACAGAGCCATAATACAAGAAATGTAACATGATTAAAGGATGTTAATCTAGGCCCATTGGGTCGACTTAGGCATGATAGAGGCTTACAGCTACCCTTTGTATGTTGGCATGGACTGATCCGCGTGGGCTACCGAGGGGATCCTGGGGATAAGATCTGTTAGAGTAGTGGCAGTACCATTTCCTAGGAACAGCTTACATTCTATGCGTACCCCATTCTGCATGTTAGTTAGGGAGACCAACTGCTGAATTTCTCTGGGACACGTCAGCTGTAGAAAGGTCTGGGCTTGTTCTATCCGGCTAGGTGGTCTGGATTCATTTACTGATGTCCTAGTTTGTTTACAAAGCATTAGGTTCATTTATTAAAGCGGACCTCTTGATGGGGGAGACTTCATCTGGATCCCACATGATGGGATCCGTCCACTAGAATGGATCATCCGTCACCATAATTTACATCTCAGAGGATATAGATTGAGTGTGATCAGGAAGGTGATTCAGGCCTGCATCTTAGTTCCGGCCCCTTTGATATGCCTGTGCTACTCGCCAGTTATTGGGTCGGTATGGTATGGTTTGACCGGGTTTCCTTGCTCATTGTTCCCTGGGTTCAAGTAGGGCCCAGGCCTTTCTTGAGAGCACATCGAACCCGTATGGCCACGCCACATGTCCAAGGTAGAAAATATGGATAACAAACACTATCCAAGGTAAGAGTTGAAATTGAGAAAAATCAAGAAAATGACATATTTGGAAGAATTTTTTTCTTCAAGGTCAAATATCAATTGAGACAAATTAATTATATATTTTTTAAATTATTTTGGTATTTTCGAAAATAGTATTTAAATAATTAAGATAATTAATTTTGAACTAATTAGCTTTAATAATTTAAATAATGTGAAAAAGTATATTTATGATAATTCAAATTGGATTTGAATTTAAAATAATATTTATTCTTTAATTAATCTGATAAGATAAGTTATTAGGTTTAGATATTTTTTAATAAATAATTATTAGAAGAAAATGGTTGGAACACATCCCTGAAATCAGGGATTTGTTACACACCAACTACGGTGCATGCACTGTAGTTGGCATGTAACAAGGTCCAAGAATGAGTCTTGGATATTTCTTTTATTTATTTAATTATTTAATAATTGATTTATAATTTAAATTTTTTAAATTTGAATTTTAAAATTTAATTAATTCTTTTATTAATTATTAGATGGAAATAATTTCTTAAGACTTTTGACAAAGAGAAAAATAGATCGTATTATTTTTCTATCCCTAAAAATTGTCTCAGACCTAATATTCCAAGATCTCATGTGTTGAGAATATCTTGTGAATCATAAAATTTTCCCTAACATTACTGTACTTGCCCACACACGTCTTGAGGTGTAGCGATACTTCTTGGAAAATCTTGGTCTGAGTATTTTGAAGAACAACTTTGGATTGGATGTTCCTTGGAGATACAAAAAGGTAGAGAGGATTCTTGATAGTTCTTCATGTAGCACACCAATTTTTCTTAATTAATTTGTGTGCTTTATTTTATTATTAATTGTTAAGTGTTAGATTTTTTTTAATTGTTTGAATTGTTTGGTATAAATTATGTGAATTTAATTTGTTAATTATTTATTTAATTATTTTAATTGTGAGCTCATGAGTTTTGGTCGTGTGCACCAAGGTGCATGGTTAGTAGAAATGCACCCTAGCACTTGTGTGTGTGCATGTGCATGGTATGCATGGTGAGCATGCATTAGTTTCCATGCATGGTGTTTATTTTCTATTAATTATTATTTATTTATTTTTTGTGGTTAATTTAGGAAAAAAGAAAAATAATGGGATAGTATATATATATTTTTTATTTAATTTAATTTAGTATAAAGACATTGGTGATATGGCTATTAGTGGTCTTCTAGTTATATTGGGTAAGTAGATTAGATAAAGGTGATTTGGTGTGTGCTAGCTGTGTATAGAGAGAAAGGGAGAGGCAAGGGGGTTCGGTCAAGTTTAGTGTGAGTGCAAAGGGGAGTTTTCATTTTGTACACAAATCAATCAGGCCATAGTTGGCAATTTCATGAATTATGGGAGAGGGAATCAAGGAAATTAGAAAATTTGGGACATTTCCCTTTTCCCACTAGCTAGGGTTCGGCCACTAGGGCCTTTATAAAGGCAAAGAGAACATGAGTGTTCTCATTTTGGCTTGGTGGCTGCCGTATGCATAGAGGAGGACGAGAGGGCTTGTGAGAAGAGGAGAGAAAGAAGAGAAGAAAAGATTAATGAAGGAGAAGGGAAGTAGGGTTTCGAATCCCTAGGGTGAGTTCTTGATTCATGGAGTTATATTTTTTTTAGTTTCTACTCCTCCTTCTTGAATCTAAGAGAACTTTGTTGTTCTTTTCTTTTGTGGTGGTTCGAAATCCCTAGAGGGGTTTGATCAAAGGTGGTGGCCATTGTTTTGGGTCCTTGATTTCCATCAAGAGAGGTAATGGGAACCTATGTCTTATGGTTGTTGTTCTTGTCATTTTGGTTCTTATTGTTTTGTCTTCATGAGTATATTGTTATGAATGTTTGTTAGTTGTTTTATTATGTAGTTTTGGTTTATGGCATCAATTTATTATTGATCATGGGAGAATCTTAATATGGTTAAATTATGAAAAAGTTTTGTTTGTATATAAGATAAGATTTGATGCAAGATGAATAATTAGAAGTCTTATTATTATATGGGTGTTGAATCCTTGTCTACTAATAGATGTGGTGTTGTTTTCTTTTATATTCTTGTAAGCATGCAAACAGATTTCAGTTGTTTGATCATGGGTATAAGGTTTCAGCCTAGTGTTTAAAAAGGATTGTGAGTATAGTTGATTTTGTTGTTGATTCTTTGTTTGTTGATTTTATCTTGATATTAGAAACATGATCATATTTGTAGCGACCCAAATTTGTTAATAAGGCTTGGGTCCTTGATTAGTGTGTCTGGAGGGCAATAATTGTTATACTGTATTAATATATGTGAATTTAATGAATATGTGGTTAGGATGCAAGTTTAGTTGAATTAAATATGCATGTGGGCCCCGTTTGGATATTAGGGGTATGTTTGTGATTTTAACCCGTTGAGGGTATAAATGTGATAAACATGATATGTATGTGATATATCTGTGTAGCTCGATCCGAGACAGTTCTGGGGAGCAGTTAGCCGGAGACTCACAACGGGGTTGAATACCTGACTCGGGGCGAGTCGAGGGGTATCTTGGGTATTAGGTGCTTTACGGGGTTTTCGGGTCATGGAAATAAATATTTGGAGATATATTCGATGTTAGAATGTCTAGGAGGGAATATTGGGGAAATTTACCATTTTTCCCTCAGGGACGTTTTTGGCACCCCGAGCCTTGAGGTAACCTTAAGCTTAAGTTAAATAAAACAAAATATAGGAAGCTTTCAGAATTTGTAGAAACCGACTTTTTAGACACTTCTCTCTTCCATTATCTTTCTCTAAGGCATAGCAAAGGAAAATGGTGGTGGAAGCGAATTTAACTAAGTAATTGAAGCTAGAGTTTGAGGGCTAGAAGCTTGGGGGCTTAGGAGATCAACTCAGAGACTTATTTCAGCAAGGGTAAGCTTTAAATTACAAGAATTTCTCTTGAAGTTTCTGCTGGTTTGCTTAGAATTTGCATGTAGTTTGGTGAAGGATTGATTTTGGATTTTATGAGCTTTTTGGCTTAAGTTCTTATTAGGTTTTGCAGCTGATATTGTTTTAAAACTTCAGTGATTAATGTTTGGACTGTTATGTTTACTTTTATGGATGATTGGCTGGGTTTTAGAAGAGAAAATGGAGGATTTTTCTGGGCATGAAGGGTTGGGCCGCGGCTCTGTTCTTGAGTCCTGCGACCCTACGAAGCTAAGGAGCCAGGGAGGCTCTGCCTCTGGGGAGCGCCGCGGCGCCACAAGGCAGGGCCGCTGCTCAAATGGGCGTCAGAGAGGTTTTAGCCTCTGTTTTGGGGGCAGGCCGTGGCGCCAGTTCATAGGGCCACGACTCAAAAGGGAAATTTTGGCTGAATGGAGGTTTTAAGCGCGGGAACCTAACCTAGGGTGCTCGGGATCGACTCCACCACCGTGTTTGGTGGAATTCGATGTCCCAGAAGCTAGAATTATATCTGAAAATTGTTACTCGAATATTAATGGAATCCTTTATCATGCATTGTGACTACGTTTTCCTCTAGGCTCGGGATAGAGGACTGTGCTCGTGATCGCGGTGCTTGGGAAGCTCGGGTTACAGGTAAGAAAACTACTGTCTCCCATAGAGCATGAGTTGTAGGGCTCGGCCCTGTATGACTGTGTTGTGGGGTTTGACCCTTTGATTGAGTTTATGTACGCTTAGCTTGTTGATTAGCTTTATCTTATGTGAATGTGTTGATTGTACGGCATGAGCCGTGCACGGTGATGACCGATAACGCCGAAGGCCGAGAACGACAATGGGCCGAGAACTGCGATAGGCACGTGGAGTGCAAGGCCGAGTGCGGCAAGGGGCCAAGGCCGAAAGCAGCGTTTAGCATGCGGAGTGCGAGTTGCTAGGTTGAATCCTAAAGGATACCTGGGATATCCTCACGGTATGGACCGCGAATCCAGGGCATGGTAAAGCGCCTGGGACGGCATGGCCGTATGCGTTTAGCCTATAGATGGCCTGTTTAATTGATAAGTGTTGGTATGCATATGTTATCTATTTGTGAGTTTTCTTGCTAGGCTTCGGCTCACGGGTGCTCTGTGGTGCAGGTAAGGGCAAGGAGAAAGTCAACCAATTATGAGTATGGCGAGCGTGAAGCGGCGTGTACATGTTTGGTCAGCCTGATTGCCACGGTCAGGGGCATTTTTGGGAGATGAATGTATAAAACTGGATTTTGTCGTTTAGTCGACTGTGATTATATTTTGAGTTGTAAATAATTCTAAACTGTATTTTAGGATCCCAAATGTTAAACGTTTTGTAATTTTCAGTAAATGGAATTATTTTTAAAGTTTATGTCTCTGATTATGATTTAATTATACGTTTACCTTAAAACCTCGATTAGCGAGTTAGATGCACGTTTAAAACTCACTTAGTAACGGCTCTAAGGAAGTAGGGCGTTACAATATTGGTGTTGATGTTGCATTATCTAGGGTTTTCGAAAATCCTTGTGGGAGTCCTATGTTTATATTGTCATTAGTATTTTGATTTTAGTGATCAAATTGTAAGAATTAAAAGATGATAATAGGTGCATGCTAGGGTTTGAGTTTAGATTTGTTGTTGATTGAGCATGAAGGTTTCGGCTATGGTTGTGTAATATGGCCTCGACTGCTTTGATTTATTGTTATTAGTGCTACATGATTAAATATGGTGTGAGGTGTATATGAGCATGTATTTTACATCTATGCTTCTTGATTTTAGTATCCATTCTATACAAAATTTTAAATAATTTAGCAAAAGAACCAATCATGTTTTGTAATTCACCTTTTAAAACAAAGACAAGCAAAATGGGTAAATTTCACATGTAAATATGCATTTTTCCTTCATCAAATACATGTAGTTTTTTTATTATTTTTATTGTTAAAGAAAAATATGGTTTTAGTTCAATTATGAGATTTCAAACAAATAAAATACTTGCTGGAATTTTTGGTTTATTAGAAGAAAAATATCTTTTAAATAAAGTAAGTAAAGCATGTGTTCAAATAAAGTAAACCTTAGACTATGCATATGATAAATATAATTTTCCACACTCTAAACATGTATTTTTCTCATTTATATTTATGAATTTTTTTATATTATTTTTATTATTTACAAAATAATAAGTAAAATTATTTTAAAGGTAATCAAAGAATTTATTTAATTATTTATGTTTAACCAAAAAAGGACTACCTGATGACGTGGCATAATTAGCCTACACGTGGGATACGCGTGACTGTTTAAGTGAGTATGATTTGTTCGACAATCGACCAAAAGAGAATTCACTCACCAGACATCATATTTATGGGCGACCAGTCTGGTCGAAACATTTCATATATTTCCTTCAGATATGTAATTTTGCATTTATGTAATAATTGCAATTTCCTTTATTATTTAGATACACTTGTATTAAATGTAATTAAGGCCCATCGACCCATGTAAAACTCTTTGAACCTATAAATAAGAATCAAAGGGCTTAAGTGAGGGGACTTTTTTTTTTTCTTTTTGGACTTGTTAAACTTCATAATTCTAAGAGAGAATTATAGTGTTTTTATCTGCCATACTTGTATTCATCCTGAGGTTTGTGAAACTCATGAACCCTTAGTTCATTGATCACAGTTCTTGGGATTCTACATCAATAAAAACACTCACTAAGTGGATGTAGGTTATTACCATTTATTGGGGCTAAACCACTATAAATCTTTTTTTGTCATTTATTTGTCTGTCTTGATTTCATCTCATTTCTATTGTTTTACTTGACTCCGTGTCGTTGACCAATTTGAGGGTCAACAATTTATAAGTAACAACAAATTTTTATCGCATTCTATTAATTGTTATCAAATAATAAATGAGATTATTATTTTATGCAAATTAAAGCTATGGAATTATTTTAATAAATAAAATTTATGAATGAAAATGTGTGATTTAAAGAAATAATGTGGTATTAACTAAGATGGCAAATTATTTATGTTTGCTGAATTTTTAAGAAAATGGCAATAAAACGAAAAAGTAAAATTATTAACTTGAGCGCTACTTTTAAGTACACTCTCACGTATGCATGCTACATGCAAATGCATTTTTATGTTCAAACATACGTTGAGGACGTAGAACTAGAAGGAGACCTGATAGAACTAGAGATCAAAGACATTGACGTGATATTAGGAATGGACTGGCTAGCAAGGCATGGCACAACCATCGATTGCAAATGCAAGAAGGTGACGTTTGAGACTTCTGAGGGCCAGAGACTATGCTTTATGGGACAATTTTTAGGACTACGCACACCATGAATATCATCTTTCAAAGCTCAAAGAATGATAGAAAAATGATGTCAAGCATTCTTAGCCAACATCACAGACGTGCTAAAGGAAACACCACTAAAGGTTGGAGACGTCCACATTGTAAAGGAATTTCCAGAAGTATTTCCTGATGACTTACCCGGGTTACCTCTGACTCGGGAAATTGACTTCACAATTGAATTAGTACCGGGCACTGAGCCTATCTCCAAGGCACCATACCGAATGGCACCTACCAAACTCAAGGAGTTAAAGAAACAACTACAAGAACTCCTAAACTTGGGTTTCATTAGACCGAGCCATTCGCCATGGGGAGCACCAGTGCTATTTGTGAAGAAAAAGGACGGAAGCATGCAGATGTGCATAGATTATCGCGAGCTGAATAAGGTGACGATTAAGAATAAGTACCCGCTACCCCGGATTGACGACTTGTTTGATCAACTCTGAGGAGCGACCGTGTTCTCAAAGATCGATTTACGGTCCGGGTATCATCATCTCAAGGTGCGGGGAGAGGATATTCCCAAGACAACCATTAGAACTTGTTATGGGCATTACGAGTTTTTGGTTATGTGTTTCGGTCTTACCAACGCTCCAGCCGCATTTATGGATTTAATGAATAAGGTCTTTAAGGACTACTTGGATAAATTCGTCATAGTGTTCATCAACGATATCTTGGTGTACTCAAAGGATGCAAATGAGCAAGAGGAGCATTTAAGGTTGGTCTTGTTACGACTAAAGGAGCATCAACTTTATGCCAAGTTCAAGAAGTGCGAGTTTTGGTTTTCGCAAGTAGCATTCCTCGGGCACATTGTATCCAAGGACGGAGTTGCAGTAGACCCATCTAAGGTAGAGGTTGTGAAGGATTAGCCAAGACCAAAAAATGCATCAGAGGTAAGGATTTTTTTGGGATTAGCAGGTTATTATCGAAGGTTTGTAGAGGGCTTTTCTATGATAGCCACTCCACTCACCAACCTGACCCGGAAGCAGAAGAGATTCAACTAGACTGATAAGTGTGAAAGGAGCTTCCAGTTGCTTAAGGATAAGTTGTGCTCAGCACCTGTACTCTGTGTACCAATACCCAATGACAAGTTTATAGTCTACTGCGATGTGTCAAGGCAAGGATTGGGTTGCGTGCTGATGCAGAATGACAAGGTGATAGCCTACGTCTCAAGGCAGCTGAAGGAGTACGAGCAACGCTATCCAACACACGATATGGAGTTCGCAGCGGTGGTCTTTGTGTTGAAAATCTGGCGCCATTATCTTTACGGAGAACGGTGTGAGATTTATACGGACCACAAAAGCTTAAAGTATTTCTTCACTCAGAAGGAGCTCAACATGAGGTAGCGCAAGTGGTTAGAACTAGTGAAGGATTATGACTACAAAATCCTATACCACCCGGGAAAGGCAAACGTAGTTGCTGATGCACTAAGTAGGAAGAGTTATGGAAGTCTAGCATCACTTGCCAGAATAGAAAAGCTGCTACAGCAGGAGCTGATAAGTGTCGGAATAGAAGTAGTCATTAGTAAGCTGGCTAACTTGTCAATCAAGTCAAGCCTGTTAGAAGATATACGGATTAGGCAAGGGCATGATGACACATTAGTAGCAAATATGGGTGTAGCTATAAAGGGGAAGGCCACATATTTCTCAATATCAGGTCAAGGGTTATTGAGATATAAGGATCGAGTATGCGTGCCAAATGATCAAAGGATTAAGATGACGATTTTAGAAGAAGCGCACAGTACCCCATACTCAGTTCACCCATGGTCAACCAAGATGACTCATGACATCAAAGAAATATATTGGTGGCCAAGAATGAAGAAGGATATAGCAGAGTATGTGTCTAAATGTTTAGTATGCCAGCAAGTGAAAGCAGAACATCAGGGGCTTGCAGGCTTATTGCAACCCCTTAGCATTCCAGAATGGAAATGGGATGATATAGCCATGGATTTCGTGATGGGTTTTCCACGAACGAATAAGCAGCATGATTCAACTTGGATAGTAATAGATAGGCTAACCAAGTCCGCTCATTTCCTGCCTGTTAAGACTTCATACATGGCGGATCAATACGCAGACATCTATGACCAAGAGATAGTACGGTTGCATGGGATCCCTAAGACAATAGAATCTGATAGAGGATTGGTGTTTACATCGAGATTTTGGGGAAGTTTACAGCAATCCATGGGTACTAAGTTAAGTCTTAGTACAACTTTTCATCCTCAAACAGACGGTCAGTCCGAGCGTACCATACACATTTTATAAGATAGGTTGCGCACTTGTGTACTTGATTTCAGAGGATCATGGAATAAGTACTTACCGCTGATCAAATTCTCCTACAACAATAGCTACCAGTCAACGATCGAAATGGAACCTTATGAGTTTCTTTATGGAAGAAGGTGCCGATCGTCGTTACACATGGACGAGGTAGGAGAAATGTAATGACCCAAAATCAGTGGTTGCCCGACCTCCTTTAGAAGGCGAGCGGAGCTGTGCGCCGCTTGATGAGGCGTTCTCGGCCTGGAGCGACGAGCATTTCAAGGCGGGGGCCTTCCTCCCGTTGGATCAGTATTTCGCTGATTTCCTCAATTATGTGAGGTTGGCCCCATTCCAGCTCCCCCCCAACTCTTATCGTTTGTTGGCGGGGTTGAGATACTTGTTCCTGAAACAGGAGTGGGAGGTCCCCACTCCTGTGGACATCCTGTACTTCTTCTGCCTCAAGGCCAGCCCGGAGTAGCGGGGGCGAGGTGACGGGTTTTATTACTTAACTCGGTTCCCCAACATGCTGCGGTCATCGAGCTGCCCAGCCACCCCAACGACTTCAAATTTCAATTCTTTATGTCGACGGGGTTCCAAAACTGCGAGCTCCACTACTTCAATCGTCCTCGTAAGTGCTTTTCAACCTTAGCTCGTAAGTTAAGTACCATTTAGCTCCTCCAGTATCCCTTTCTGACTTAGATTAATTCTGCAGCTATCTTCGCGAGGACAGAGAAATCTGTGGTCCTCGGGAACCAGTACGAAACACTGGTGGGCTTACCCCCCAGTGAAAAGGACTATCGTCAGCTCGTGATAGACGAGACGATGGTGGCCTGTAAGCTGATCTTCCCAGGTCAGACTCTGAACCTAAGGAGGCTCCGGGCGCTTCCCCCAGCTCGTGACACCAGGCCCATCATTGTGGAGGAGGACACGGGGGATGAAGATGAGGAGGACGATGTGCCCCTCGTGAGGACGAAGAAGCGGGCGTTAGAGGTCGCCCAAAGAACAGACGAGGAGAGGATTCGGTCCAGAGCAATCGCAGGTCCTTCTGGCCAAGGTAACCCATACATGTTTAGGAGCTTAGATAGGGCCACTGCCGACCCCCGGCTAGCTAGGTACAATCCCAAACAGATCGTCAAACGCCATCGAAATGACCCGGACTTAGATGAAACCCTGCTCCACTTCGTCGACCAGCTCGTGCTGGATTACGAAAGTAGCCGCCCTAGGGGGACCATAGTTGTAGATAACACCCTAGCTTTTAGGTCGGTCCTATTCGAGGAGTATAGGACTAACCTTTGGTCATGGCCCTCACTCCAGGAGGGTACCGTAGCTCCAGGACTTAGGCAATATGTAGAAGAGTCTAGTCCTGAGCCGGCCTCGGATCCAGAACCCGCGCCAGCTTGAGAAGTGATTGTCTTAGATTCCCTCGAAGAAGCTCCGGGGTCGATGGTCGTAACCGTAGACTCTTCCTCTAGCTCGGGGGGTAGCATTCCCCTTTAGTACATATATATACTTGAATTTTGCATTTTTTCTTTTCTTTCCTTTGCTTTTGTTTTTTCATGAATGCTGACTTGTGTGCTAACCATATCTTTGTTTTGACAGAAGAGATGTCTCAGTCTGGGGGTAAAATTCTGCGGGCTGCGCTCATTGGGGGGAACTCCCAAGCTGAGGCCTCTGGGCCAAAAATGAAGAAGCTCTGGATGGCGAAGAAAGCCGCCGGGACCCCATCCAAGTCTCCTGCCAAGGAGAAAGAGTAGCCCCCAGCCGCTCAGGTCGTGGGAACTGTTCCTCCTACTGCAGGGGGGAGCCGCATGCCCCCACCCCCTCTACGAGCTTCGTCCTTTGTTCGAGACACAGGGGAGGAGCTCGGGACTTTGGCAATTTCAACCTCCGAGGTGCACATCCCGGTTGACCCCCAGGACCTGGAGAAGATTCCAGAGGCCTTCCAAGGGACGGTGTATGAGACGGCGAACTACGCCGTCAACCACATCTACAAATTCAACGAGAAGGAGCTCAGGGCCATCGAAACAAGGAGCCTGGTGGGTGTGCTGGAATCTTCACTGGGCATGGCCCTAACAGTAAGCTGACCTCAACCTTTTATGGTTTCTGGACTATCATGCCTTACCCTGTTTTTCCTTTCTCCCTTCTCTTTTTTCTTTCTAAGGAAGTTGCCTCTCCGTTTTCGCAGAGTGCTGTCGCCCTTCATCGGAGCATAGCCAGGACCAAGGCCCAGCTCGAAGATATGCGGGGCAAGCATCAGGTGGTTAAGGACGCCCTAGCGGTCGCGCGGGCCGAGCTGGAAGAAGCCCGTCCCAAGCTTCAAGAGGTCGAGGCAACCAAAGCCGCCCTTGCCGCCGCGCGGGCGGAGCTAGACACTGCGAAGGCTGGGGCCAAGGAGGCCAAGGCCGCCCTCGCCGCTGCGCGGGCGGATCTAGATAATACGAAGGCTGGGGCCAAAACCGCCCTAGAAGCCGAGCAAGCGGCCTCCGGCACCGCCTTGGAGGACATGCTCTATAACTGCTGGGCCTACAACCCGGACGGCGACTTCTCCTTCTTGGCAGCGGACGTCTGGGAGCCTTTGCTGAAAGGGTTTAAAGCTCGCCTCGAGAAAGAAGCACCTTCCGAGGCTGGGGAAGTCTCCGGCGCAGCTGAGCAGGAGGGCGAGATGGCGATCTCCACGAGGCAGCTTGGCGGAGCTTAGGGCCTTCCTTTTTGCTCCCACTCTTTTATTCTTATTATTTTTTTTTGTGTAACTTTTGCACGAGGTTTTTCCACCTCGAGACAATCCAATTATCAATTTTATTTTTAATTGACTTATTTCCTTGTCTTTGCGCACTTTAGTTACTATTTTGAAAAAAACTTAGTTCGCGTTAATTTTTATCAATATCTCATGTTCTTTACAAAGAACAACATTCAATCGATTTAAATTAACTTCCAAGTTTTATGACCTGGTTATATCTAGGAACTTAATTTGAATACTTAGTTCGTGTTCACTTTTATCAATATCTCATGCTCTTTAAGAAAAGCAACAATCAATCGATTTAAGTCAACTTCTAAGTTTTATGACCTGGTTATATCCAGGAACTTAATTTGAAAACTTAGTTCGTGTTAACTTTTATCAATATCTCATGCTCTTTAAGAAAAGAAACAATCAATCGATTTAAATTAACTTCTAAGTTTTATGACCTGGTTATATCTAGGAACTTAATTTGAAAACTTAGTTCGTGTTAACTTTTATCAATATCTCGTGCTCTTTAAGAAAAGCAACAATCAATCGATTTAAGTCAACTTCTAAGTTTTATGACCTGGTTATATCCAGGAACTTAATTTGAAAACTTAGTTCATGTTAACTTTTATCAATATCTCGTGCTCTTTAAGAAAAGCAACAATCAATCGATTTAAATTAACTTCGAAGTTTTATGACCTGGTTATATCCAGGAACTTAATTTGAAAACTTAGTTCGTGTTAACTTTTATCAATATCTCGTGCTCTTTAAGAAAAGCAACAATCAATCGATTTAAGTTACCTTCTAAGTTTTATGACCTGGTTGTATCCAAGGTATAGCTTAGTTCATGATAATTTTCATCAATATCTCGTGCTATCTAAGAAGAACAACGATCAATCGATTTGAATTAACTTCTAAGCCTTTTAAGGCGACCTGGTTATATCCAGGCACCATATGCCCCCAAGTAACTAGGAAAGGGTCTTTCGTGGTTACTTAAGATTACACTCGTAAATATGTACAATCATAAACGAAAAAGTGAATTCTCATTGCGCAATACATAAAAAATGACATTTTTGGCCTTACAAGGGAATCATTGATAATATCTCTTCAGATGGATGGCGTTCCAAGTCTGTGGGACTGCCCCTCCATCAAGCCGAGCTAATTTATAAGTTCCCTCTTTAACGACATCGATGACTTGATATGGTCCTTCCCAGTTTGGTCGCAATACTCCATCTTTGGGATCCTTCCCGGCTAAGAAAACTCTTCTGAGGACCAGGTCGCCAATGCTGAAGGCCCGCTTTTTGACTTTTGAGTTGAAATAACGAGTGATTTTTTGCTGATAATTTGCGAGCTGGAGCTGCGAATCTTCTCGTCTTTCATCCATCAAGTCTAAGGAAGTGCAAAGTAGCTCGTGGTTGCGATCCTGGTCGTATGACTGGACCCTATGCGAAAGTACCTTAATCTCCACGGGAAGGACTGCCTCACTCCCAAAGGTCAAGGAAAAAGGAGTATGACCCGTAGGAGTCCGATGCGAGGTCCGGTATGCCCAGAGAAACTGGGGGAGCTGTTCTGGCCAGACTCCCTTCGCTTTGTCTAGTCTCTTCTTGAGGCTCGCCTTTAGAGTCTTGTTGACGGCCTCGACCTGGCCATTCGCCTGAGGATAGGCCACGGAGGAGAAACTTTTCACAATTCCGTACCTTTCACAAAATTCAGTGAAGAGGTTGCTGTCGAACTGAGTCCCATTGTCAGAAACGATGGGCAGCCCGAATCGGCAGATAATACTCTTAACCACGAAGTCGAGGACTTTTTTGGAAGTTATCGTTGCCAAAGGTTTTGCCTCAACCCACTTCGTAAAGTAGTCGATGGCCACCACGGCGTAGCGGACCCCACCTTTTCCAGTAGGGAGGGCGCCAACTAAGTCGATTCCCCAAACTGCAAACGGCCATGGGGAAGAGATCATCTTCAGCTCGACTGGGGGAGCTCGGGCAACTGAGGCAAACTGCTGGCACTTGTCGCATTTTTTGACATAAGAGATCGAATCCTTGGACAGAGTGGGCCAGTAATATCCTTGCCTTAGGACCTTTAGGGCCAAGCTTTGCCCCCCAGCGTGATCCCCACAAAAACACTCATGCACTTCCTGCAAGATGGCCTTTGCTTCGCCTGGAAGAACACATCGCAGGAGAGGTAGGGAGTGTCCACATCGGTACAGCACCCCGTCTACTATCGTATACCTGGGAGATTGATACAACACTCGCCGCGCATCATTGCACCCTTCAGGTAGCCTTCCCTCGGTGAGATACTCAAGGATGGGGGTCATCCAAGTCGGTCTAGCTTTGATCATCTCGACCTCCGTCCAGACTTCTTCTATACTTGGTTTTTCCAAAAATTCTATTGGCACTAACCCCAAGGTCTCCGTTTCCCCAGAGGTGGCGAGCTTGGCAAGAGCGTCGGCGTTAGCGTTCTGCTCCCGAGGTATCTGCTCGATTGAGCCTTGCCCAAACGCGGACAGCTCAACTTTTACCTTTGCCAGGTAGGCAGCCATCTTGGGTCCTCGTGCTTGATACTCGCCCAGAACCTGGTTTACCATGAGCTGGGAGTCATTGAAACACTGAACGAAGCTCGCCTTCAGCTCCTGGGCTATTCTTAGCCCGGCCAGCAAAGCTTCGTATTCGGCCTCGTTGTTGGAGGCTTTGAATCCAAATCTCAGCGCCGAGTGGAATCTGTGTCCCTTAGGGGATATCAAAATGATTCCAGCTCCGGAGCCGTTCTCATTGGATGAACCATCGACGAAGATCCTCCACGACGCCTGGGCCGCGGTGACCTGGGGGGAGTCTTCTGCAGGATCCTCCTGGAATCCTGTGAACTCTGCTACAAAATCAGCCAGGGCCTGGTTTTTTATGGCAGTTCGTGGGGTGTACAAAATCTCAAACTGACTGAGTTCGATGGCCCACTTTAACAGACGTCCCGATGCTTTAGGTTTTTGCAAAACCTGCCTTAAAGGTTGATCGGTCATGACGTGTATTGAGTTGGACTGGAAGTACGGCCTGAGCTTTCGAGAGGCCGTGATGAGGCAGAACGCCAATTTCTCCATCAACAGGTACCGGGATTCAGCTTTGAGAAGTCTTTTCCTGATGTTGTAGACTGGTTTCTGAACCCAGTCTTCTTCTCGGACTAATACGGCACTGGCTGCATCCTCCGTGACAACTAAGTAGAGAAAAAGAGGTTCTCCTGCTTTTGGTTTGGATAATACGGGTGGCTCGGCCAGATGTGCCTTCAGGTCGAGGAAAGCGCTTTCGCACTCTTCTGCCCACTCGAACTTCTTATTTCCTCGAAGCAGGTTGTAGAATGGCAAGCACTTGTCGGTGGATTTTGAAATAAACCGATTGAGGGCTGCCACCCTTCCTGTCAGGCCTTGGACATCTTTGCGCGACCTGGTTGAGGGAAGCTCGAGCAAGGATCTGATCTTGTCAGGGTTTGCCTCGATTCCTCGGGTATTGACGATGAAACCCAGGAATTTTCCCGACGCGACCCCAAAAGTACACTTCTGTGGATTAAGCCTCATGCCATACTCCCGTAGTCTCTTGAAGCATTCTTCCAGGTCGGAAACATGGTTATCGACAGTTTTTTACTTGACTTGCATGTCATCGACGTACACTTCCATGTTCTTCCCGATCTGGTTTGCGAACATTCTACTTACTAACCTTTGGTAGGTAGCACCGGCGTTCTTCAGCCCGAATGGCATGACCTTGTAACAATAGACGTTATTCGAGGTCATGAAGCTGGTGTGCTCCTGGTCCGCCGGATTCATGGCGATCTGATTGTAGCCCGAGTATGCGTCCACAAAGGACATGAGCTCGTGCCCTGCAGTGGCATCCACCAATTGGTCAATCCTTGGCAATGGAAAACAATCCTTCGGGCAGGCTTTATTTAGGTCGGAGAAGTCGATGCAGGTCTGCCAGTTCCCATTGGGCTTTGGGACCAGCACGGGGTTGGCGACCCAAATCGGAAACTTGGCTTCACGGATAAAGCCGCATTTCTTGAGCCGGGCTACTTCTTCCTCTAAGGCTTCATCCCGGTTTGTTCCTAGGTGTCTTTGCATCTGGGACTTTGCAGGAACGCTTTTATCCAGATGAAGGGTGTGCATGATGACACTCAGGTTGATTCCCACCATGTCCTCGTGTGACCACGCAAACACATCCAAGTTGTCCTGCAGAAATTTAGTCAGCTCCGCCTTCCTCTTACTACAGAGGTTTTTCCCGAGCTTGACCATCCGTGAAGGATTCTGCGGTTCGATGTTTATTTCCTCGAGCTCCTCAATGGCCTGGAGCTCGGATCTGTCCTCGCCTATTCGGGGGTCAATATCCTCACTTAAGATGATATTTTCCCCTTCGGCACTCTGAGGTTTTTCAATCTCAGGACCAGCTAAGGGTTCCTGAGATTCCTCTCCACCACCTTGGATGGCCATTGCTAGCTGCCCGGGTTTCAATTTTCCCTTCATGGAAATGCTGTAGCATTCCCTGGCAGCGAGCTGATCGCCACGGATAGTGCATATTCCCATGGAGGTAGGAAATTTCATCTCGAGGTGGCGAATGGACGTGGCGGCCTCAAAGGCTATGAGCGTGGGTCATCCCAAAATTGCATTGTATGCAGCGGAGCAGTCGATGACCATGAACTCGAGGAGTTTGGAGACTGTCCGAGGTCCTTATCCTAGGGTGATCACCAGCTCGATTGTCCCTATAGTCGCTGATCCTTCTCCCAAAAAACCATACAACATCATGGAGGTCGCCTTCAGCTCAGCGACAGTCAAACCCATCTTCTCCAGCGTGGACCGAAATAGAAGGTTGACTGAGCTCCCATTATCGATCAGCACCCTCCTAACCCTCCGGTTAGCGAGCTAAACTGCTACGACCAGAGGGTCGTTGTGAGGGAACTGGACATGGTCCGCATCTTCTTCTGTAAAACTGATCGGTTGCTTCTCCAATCGCTGCTGCTTTGGCAGGCGCTGCTCCGGGATGAACTCTACTCTGTTATGTGTCTTGAGTTCATTTATGTACCTCTTTTGGGCACCCCTGCCCATGCCAGCCATATGCGGACCTCCAGATATTGTGGAAATCTCTCCCCCTATCACGGGAGGAGGGACGTCCTGATCTACCCGAGACCCGGGCTGACTGACCGGGACTTCCGGAGCAGGTCGACTTTCTAGAACCCTGTTCTGCGCGTACTGGGCCAAGGGGCCGGCTCGGATGAGAGTCTCGATCTCATCTTTCAAATGCCTGCAGTCATCGGTATTGTGGCCAACATCATTGTGAAAACGGCAAAATTTGTAGGTGTCTCTCTTCCCCTTCTGGTGCTTCAACGACTCCGGCCTCTTCCAGGGGAGGCGAGTAGAATTTTCCAGGAAAATATTCTCCCTAGAGTGGGTGAGCCCTGTGTACGGGTTTATTCTTCTTTGGGCCGTTCTGGCTGCCCTCGCCATTTCCCTTTCTTTTGCCTCCGCCGAGCTGGTTGTTCTGTGTGACGTTTTGGGTCGTTGCCACAACCTCCGTCCCCACTCTAGCGGGCTGCTCAGGGACCTGGCTAGTTCCTGCAGCTGAGGCTTCGTCCTCCTCCAAGTTGATCCATTCCTGGGCCCTATTAAGGAATTCGTTCACCAAGCTAACTCCCTTCCTTTGTATATCTTTCCAGAGCTCCCGTCTGACGAGGATTCCAGTTCTCAAGGCCATGAGCTTGGAGCTGTCGTCCGCGTCTCTGGCCCGAGCAGCGACGTTCGCGAACCTGCTCAGGTAAGCCTTCAGAGTTTCGTCGGGCTGCTGCCTCACGTTGGCCAGAGAATTGACCTTGACGCGGGCGGCCTGGGAGGCTCGGAATGTCCTTTTGAAATCAGCCGAGAGTGCTTTCCAGGAGTTGATTGATTGCCTTTTGCTTTGCTTGAACCATTGCCTGGCTGGTCCACTCAGTGTGGAGGGAAAGATTAAACATCTCAGCTCGGGGCCAATGTTGTGGGCCATCATCAGGGTGTTGAACATCCCCAGATGATCCGACGGATTTATAATGGGGCTAAGGGTTCCCTGTTTTGTATGCTTTATTGAGGATGGTATTATGCCATGTAAATAGTAAACAAAAGGCCTAAGAGTGTCAGACTTTACTTTAGCGCACAGGGCGTGGCTCAACCACTAGTAGCTGAGGACAGCTTATTATGCACTGAGCTTGGTTTAAGCGGGCCGGAGTCAGTGGGGTAAATAGAGGGTGCGACCTAAGGTGTCGACCCTGATTATCATGTTATTTGATTGTTATCATTGATTGGTGGAATTGTCATGCTGAATAGATGAGTGTTGATTGGCTGAATCTTTGGTTATATCTACGTGCTATGTGATTAGTGTGGTATGTTAAGTGTATGATCATGCTTAAAGGGTTATCCAATTGTTATCATCGTTTGTTATATAATGTTATGTTTTCTTGTTGGGCCTTGGCTCACAGGTGCTTTGTGGTGCAGGTAAAGGCAAGGGCAAGCTTGATTAGCCCTGATTCGGAGAGCTCTGAGAGCAGAATGTACATGATCAGCTGCTCTACTGCCACGGTTGAGGAGGAGACAGGAACAGGAGAACCATAAATGTCTGTTTTGCCCTTAGAGTGGCTAGTGGTTGATTGTACTCTTGAAATTTTGTAAACTAACTTTTTAACCGTTGTTTCTTTTGGGATCCCTTGTGTAAAATGTTGGATTATATAAAAAGTATCTTTTGAGACCAAAACCTTTTAACCCTAGCTAATTAATAATTTTATCAACACGCTTTTAACTAAATGACTTGATTAGCAAGTCCTACACCTTTATAAATACACAGCGTGGCGGTCTTGGCTATCTAGGGCGTTACAAGAAAGGAGGCTTCTTGGTACCGATGTTGTTAGAAAAGTTCACGAAGTAGTAGCGCTAATTAGAAAGTGTATGCGTGCTGCTCAAAGCCATTAGAAAAGCTATGCGGATGCTAAGCAGCATGATGTGGAATTCAAAGTCGGAGATCAAGTCTTCCTTAAGATATCTCCTATGAAAGGTGTGAAGCTGTTTGGGAATAAAGGCAAGCTTAGTCCCCGATGTATAGGTCCTTTTGAAATATTGGACAAAGTGGGAGCAGTTGCATGTAGATTAGCGCTACTGCCAGCATTAGTAGCTAGTCACAATGTGTTCCACATCTCGATGCTACAAAAGTATGTGCCAGACCCATCTCACATCTTCAAGTATGATACAATAGCACTCCAGAAAGACTTGAGTTACGAGGAACGACCAGTTAGCATCCTAGATAGAGGGATGAAGCAGTTAAGGTCCAAAAGTATTCCGATAGTAAAAGTCCTATGGAGCAATAGTTCAAAACGAGAGGCGACGTGGGAGTTGGAGGAGGACATGCAAGCTTTGTATCCGGAATTGTTTGGTAAGTAAATTCTGGGGACAAAATTCTTTTTAGTAGGGGAGAATTGTAGAGTCCCATAACTTTACTTAGCTAGTTAGATAGTAGTAGTAATAGTAATAGCTAGTAGTAGTTATAGTGTGTTTATTACTGTGGAATTTTGTTCAAGCCGGGACTTAGTTGAACACTCGTAGAAACACTTATAGATTTTATAAGTTTAACCTATAGTTTAAGAATATTAATTATAACATAAGGTTTGATTAATATAGTTGATTATAAAGATGTTATTTATTATACTATAAGGTTTAGATAGAACTAATAAGAACATGACACTTGTCCTGTGCATGCTTATTGAGAAATTAAGCAATTATTGATGAATAGTTTTATAAAAGAAATATTTGAAAATCCTAGAACCTGCCAGCAGCTTTAAAAATGTTATATGACTCAGTCAAAGTTGTTTACCCAATTCAAAGTAAGCTGAAAAAGTGCAATTACGTGAATAATATTTCAGTGTATACCAATATATCACAACTATAGGGGTGATATATCGCCACACGGGGAATACGAAAAACACGTGAACTTCGAACAAATGCATCGATGAACACTCGAGGCATAAGCCCACGCGATATATCGGCCCTAGGGAAAAAATTTCAAACGTTTTTGAAATCGAGCTCTTTTCATTCCTTAACCTCTTAGCAAGCCTCTGAACGTTTTGACCGAGTCTTAAGTCTCTGCTGAACGAATATTCAAATGTTTTTCAAGTAATATTCATTATTTTTATTCAAGCTAAAAGAAGATCTTTTCACTCCTTGAACTCTATAAACAGGACCTAGTACCTAGCCATTTTTCTCATTCTTCAAGCTGTGTTCAGAGCCTTCAAGCTGCTAGGTCTACTATTGAATGATAAACAATTGGTTTGGGGTATAAGCTTTATCATCTTAAGCTTATTAAACACTTGGGAAGTAAGATAAATAGTGTGTTTTTCTATATCGAGGTGTAGTTCGGTTCTAATACATTCAAAGGTATTCCTCATCTAAATTTCATTTCAGTTTAATTCTTTAGTTTTCTTTAGTTTTCATTCAGATCCTAACTCATTGTTTTTCCATTCTTGGTTAGGTATTTA